>NC_091745.1:69226267-69373767 GCF_043380555.1 Nothobranchius furzeri
TTACTTCCAGCCAATAACATGGGAAAAGCAAAGGTAGGCTATTTTAATCTTTATTTTTTTTATCATTTTTACGAGGTTTACTGTGGTTGCTTGAGGTTAACACTCGGCTGCGTTTATTTTTCCTGCATCAGAGGAACGTCATCATCCCTTACAAACGTTAGAGCAATGGCGGCTGGGCAGCAGAGACCTGTTCAAGCATCCTCTTCGTCGTCGAAAATTACAGATCTCGTACTTGCTAACCGCTGCATGCATCTACTGTCTAATTTAAAGCATTAATTATCGTGAACTTTGTCGACTTTTCATCGATTCGTGGCTCTAACTGAACAAATATGTAAAGATTTTGCCGTGGTGGCTTTCTGTCATCGTCACTGTCTTTTTACTCGACAGTAGGCAGGGCAGAATCTTGACAGGTTGCACCAAACAAACAACTTCTCATGGTGGTTAGAAAAGTCTTAATTCCGTATCAATGAAAAAATAAAAAAGGAAACGCCGGTTTTAAACTAGTAAAACTGATTTGTGGGAGGCTATTTTAAATTTAAACTGCGTCTAAGCCCAGACTGAAAATGTACGGAAGGGAGTGGGGGGAGGGCATGTTGTCGAGATTATTTTTTCACAGTTTTGAAATAGGAAAAATAAGTAGTTGCACACGGACTTGAAACCGCTTAATTTGTATTTGATTTTTCATCAAATTTTGGTATATTTGTATTTTTCGCGCCATTTGTTCATGTCAATGCATTGTATTTTTACAAATGCAGACGCACAGTTCCATATTTATCATGGTTTGTTGTCTAAATAAATGCTTAATCTTGATATTTATTAGTTATTTGTGTTGACGTAATGACTTATTCAATTTGATAAAGAGGCGTTTTTTAAATGTATCAACCAAAAATTAATTGTTATATACTTATAAACTAATTTCGCGGGCTTTTTGCAATTTTGGCGAAACTAAACAAAGTAGTAATCTTGTCAGTTTCCCCCCACAGCTGTCTGAAGGCGCGCAGTGATACAAAACAAAGGAATCTGTCAAGGCGCCAAAGCGGTGTCATGGTAACGGGACGGACCGAATTTGAATTCAAATATGCGCGGGAAGCTCTTTGTGAACTTCAAGTTCCGCTTAATTTTACAAGTTCATAATTCCGCATTTAGGGTGCCTTTTTATTTTTTTTTATTATTGTTGAAATTTACTTCACACATTAAATTTAAACATTTGACTGTGTTCAGGTTTTCATTATTTTCTTTTTATTTTTTTGTTTCTTACAGCAAACCGTCCCCCCTGAGGTGTGTAACAATACCATGTTGATGTTTATTATTTTGTACTATTTCAAAAGTTTGTCGTGTTTTTGTGTTTGATGTTTTTTTTTTATAAGTTGTTCTTTTAATTTTTGCTTCAGCAAAGACGAACCTCCCCGCGCCTGGCACTGGTAAGTTATGCTCAACTGTGTAGTTTCACATTGTATAATAATTAAAAGGAAAAATTTCCACGTTAAGTACCAAGTGCACATTTAAAATTATATTAATGTTGTTGCAGAAACCTAAAGCTGCTGCAGTGGAGACGAAGAAAAAGGCGGCCCTAAAGGTAAACTGCTTGTTATTTTATTGTGTAATAACTACGCTGTCTATGAAAATCCTGACTGTTTTTAATTTTGCAGAAGGCACCGAAAACAAAGAAAGCCAAGCCAGCTGAGAATGGCAGCACCAAGGCCGAGGTATGTGTATATTATGAGAATTAATTGTTATTCCTTCCAAACAAGTTTGAATTGTCACCTCTACTTTTTTAATGTGATTTCAGGTCCAAAAGTTGAGGTTTTTTCTTTTTTTTTCTTGTAAAGTCTGTTTAATCTTGTTTTTCTCTTCCCTCAGGAGCCGAAGGCTGAGGCCACCGAAGCCAAATAAATCGTGGTTGATGTGCTCACTCAGTGTACTTGGTGATTGTACAGTTTTAAATAAGTATTTTTTACCAAGTTTTATATTACAACTGTCATTTATAGGTTTGTTTTGGGCTTGCACTTGATGTAACAAGACTTTGTTTTCACATTCATATCCGATTTATATCAACGGCAAAACTATTACCGTCCATATCTTGTAGACGTGGCATTCTTAGTTTGTCTGATCTGTTTTTGTTTTTATTTTTCATCTTTTTTAACTGCTGAGGAATAAACATTTACAAGTTGGATCATAAATCTCATTTTAAACATGAGGCAGCTAAAACAGTAAATTTGCAGGAGTTTGAACTTTGCTGTTCGCCTCCTTGTATTTTGATGTTTAACTAATTAAAACAACTGCTTACCAAATCATTTAAACTATTTTGATGTGATTTAGTCAGTTATGAGGCCACAGCCTATTAGTACAATTAGGTCAAACGTTTGGTAGATCCCAAGAAAAGTGTATGACGTAAATCTGGTCATCTGATAAAACGTTCTGTTAACTTATGTTACTGTAAGAAAAGGTTTTCTGACTTCAGTGGTTTATCTAAATGTTCTTGAATAAAAACATTCAAAATGTCTGATTTCTGCTGCCTAAGAATGTCTTTTATGTTGGATTTTATAATCAACACAAAACATCTAAAAGTGGTTGTGATTCAGTGTAACTTGTCATTCTGTTGTTGCACCAGCAGGTGGCAGTGTCTCACCGTCCTATAGGAACATCAATGCCTAGAAGCGTAATGAGACTTAGGTTTTATTAACTCAAAACTTGGAATTATAAATGAAAGCTATTTAGAAATTTAGTGAGTTATAGCCTAATAAACTTATACTTAATCCTTGTTTTTAGAGTTTCTAAAATAAAACCTACTGATGAGGTTTAGTCTAGTTAACTAGGCTTTTCAGACTGAACTAAAGCTAACCCAGACTTCTGCGACGAGGAAGTAGCCTACCAAAATAAAAGCTGATGTACTGTTAAACCATGGATCCCTTATCATTGTGCTGGGATAACAAACATGCGTGAATGAATTAAATCGTATCAAAGGGATTCTGAGACTATTATAGGGAGATTAAATTACTTAGATTTTAGTTTTGAAAGCCTGTTTCGCAAGACAACGGCTTGTGTCGTTTTTAAATTCAGAATTATTATCACTCATGTAAATGTTAAAAATATTGCACATTTGGTATGATTTAAGTATGGGTAATTTTTCATTTTTAATATTAGTTATGTCGGTCTAAACACATACGGGGTTTTTCCTAAATAAATTAATAGCGCCTTTTAACTTTTCCCCTAGGAAATAATTTGATATAGAACGTGGCAAATAGTATTTTTTTTAATCAGCTGTGAGATGCTAGGTCTTGTGGCGCTCCTCCCCTCCTGCCACACACGCACAGGACCGTAAACTGACGTTTAAAGCGAACACCGTGTACCGCGGAGCTAAAGGCTGCAGGACCACCTCAAAGCTGCCCCCTCAGACAGCTGCAGGTAAGCGGTCAGACTTGTCATCCTAACTGGAAAAAAAGAAAAGCTGATTGTTATTTAAAACCAAACTTCTGCGCTTACAGCCACCCTGATTCTTGTCTTTTCCTTCTGAGTTTTAACCACGTGTCTATAAACACCGGCCACTAAAATATCGAACCAAAACTTTTCTTAGCAACAAAATCAACTGATTTAAATGAGAAAAAGTGAATTTCAAAAGTTGGTCAGTGAGCTTTTTTTTTTTTTTTTTAGAGAGATAATCGATGAGAGATGTCAGATGTCAGCATGCAAGACATTTCCAACACAAGCTGATGCTTCTGAGTGTCATTAAAATTATCTGTCCATTTGTTTTTTTATATATACATTTTTTGCATATGCCTACTTTTCTTCATCAATATATACATGCTGTAGCTATTGAGAATTATTTTTTTACTTTTTGCTTTTTTTAAGAATCATCTGGAAATAATTTGATCCTAAATTAGCAATCTGAATTTACATTAAGGAAATTAAATGCTGTTTCAGTTTATTTTAAGTCACTTTTTATTTATCTAAAAAGCTTCAAATTGAATAAAGTGTGCCTTTTCTCCCCAAAAGGTTTTTTTTTCTGACCAATTTTATGAATAATATGTCTTTCTGTACATTTTGTACCCACAGGAGTCGGTGAAAACAATGTCCCACTTCATCCTTGCAACTTTGACTTGAATGTAAATCACAGCTTTGTTTTTCTTTTAAAAAAAAGTAGTTATCATTGGGATTTATGTGGCTCCAGCCTTTTGTTCAGCTCCTCGCTCTTAAACTGGATTTACACTCGTGTTTAACACGTTTAACTTAATCCCTCCTAAACTGAAGATTCGTACCTGTGATCTTCGCCATGTTACTTACTTTTCTAAACCCGGCTCAAGATATTTTGTCTAATTTTCAGAGGTGTGGACTCGAGTCACATGACTTGGACTCGAGTCATTATTTTAGTGACTTCTGACTTAACTTGATAAAATCTATAAAGGCTTACGTCTTGACTAAGACTTAAACTCCAATGGCTTGCAACTTGAATCGACTTGCATCTGTTGACTTGATGTTGACTTGAGCACAAAAGTGGCAGGACATGGACAAAAATCATAAATGATTCTTTGTTCTGGGCTGAATCTTGTATGGCTAAATGAAGCAGCACTTTGTTTATAATCAGTTTCAGTTGTACTTTCTGCTTGTTTGAGCAAATAAATGAAGCTTTAATTCTGGAATTTATTTATTATCGTTGTCATTAAATTGAAGTTGGGCAGATGACCTGATTATGGCTTGAATATTCAAAGTTAAGGACTTGGACTTCCACATCATTGACTTTGGACTCGACTTGGACTTGGTTGTCTTTGACTTGGACTTGACTCGAGACTTGACTGGAAAGACTTGTGACTTGCAAAGCAGTGACTTGGTCAAACCTCATCTTATTTTAACTTATGAAAAATAAGAATAAGAATATTCTCCAAAATGAGCTTATCTCAGTTTATATGAATGACCTGCTTGTTATTTCCAAACGTTGTGGCACGTGCATTTTGCAGGAATTTTACACGATTATTATTCAGTCACAAGGTTTGTGCTATTTATCTGTTTGGACATTTCAGAGACCATGTTTTTAAGAAAGAAACTATAAGGAGTCTTATTTAGGTAATTTGACTTGCTTTCCACGAATGGGGCCTTTCCACAGGATGCATAAGCAAAACGTAACGTTAGCTAAACGTACTACGCAGCAGTTAGCTGCTGTTATAGTGGACGGGCGCGTTTCCAGTGGCTGTAAAAAGCAGCTTTTTGGATTCGTCCCAGAAGCACAGGGACGTGTTGCCTACGCTCCAGGTCTATTATTTTTTTATGCGCTATGCTTCCAAAACTCATCAACCTCCCGTTCATATCAGGCCAGACAGGAAGTCACACACAAAAGAAGAGTAAAACATCTGGAAACTTTCAAAATAAAAGTTACATGCAGATTTCCAGTACAGAAGCTAAACAATCTGCACATATGAACCTCCCCCTGCTCTCACTTCATTAGGACCACGCACACACACACACACACACACACACTTCCTCGCTCTCACGGGAGATGCACGGAAAGTGAAACGTCCCCCCTCACCACCGTAACGGGACACACACGGAAGCAAAACAGTCCGCGCACAGCTGAAGGAGAAACACAGAGACCGTTAGCAACCATTGGATAATCTGGTTGTCGTCTAGCCAAACCGATGCACTTCCCTGGGTCCTCCAGTCACTACGCACTTGTGCGTTTTGCAACAGAACACTGCTGGTGTGAGGGAAGATACCTGAGGGGAGGGGTGAGTGTTCAGTGACCGTGTTGTGTTCAAAACCTAGCTTTTTACAGATTTGTAATAACAGTCTTAAGTCTTGTTTGGTAAAACTTTAAAGCTGCAATGGCGAATCGACAGAAAAAGCTAGCTACTGCCTGCAAATATGGTCACGGAACACTCACCCCTCCCCTCGGATATCTTCCCCTGACCGTGTCCACCGGAACTGGAAACCTGCATTACCGGTTTCCTCTGGCAGTCGTTTTCCGTGACTTCAAATGGTGTTTTTCGTTTTGGTACTCTGGTAGTTTGTCCTAAAGTTGAAGCGGCAGCAGCCGGCTGTTTCTCCCACTCTGATATTATTGAGCCGTGAACCTCTCACACCAGTGGTGTTCTGTTGCTAAATGTGAAAGTGCGTAATGAACGGAGGATTCAAGGAAATGCAAAAGTGCAGCAAGACCGACAACCAAGTGGTCCAACAGCTGCTTTTAGTCCAAAACGTGATGGCAGGGGCTTTTGGACAAATGTGAGAGTACCACAATTTTTTTTTTTGCTTTTTTATCTCCTCAATATTTTATAATAGCTATACTATGCTACAAAGTTAAGATGCATGGAAAAATGTTTTAGGCTAACTTGTTGTCAAAATTAGCTAATGCAGCTTTAACCATTGTCTCAGAAATTTAGCGTGTTGCCTTTAGGGGTCAAATCTGAGATGCTTGTGGTTGAACGGGTGTGACTCGCCAGCTTTAACTAGCCGTTCTCTATAAACGCCCAGACACATCTGTGAGGAGTTTCTCAGTCATTGAAGAGCCACACAAGCTCTCACATGTGAACAATGGTGGCTTGTCCTGAGCATGTCCAAGTCGGATGTGCAGCGCTCCCCCCTGCGACGAGACGGGCAGATTAACGACGGTGATGTCATCCTGAACATCAGAAAATCTTCATTTTAGTTGTGCCACAGATGCAGATGGCTCCGGTTTTATCATGACTCACTGCAGTGAGATGGAGCTTCACCGAGGAGAAGAGTGGCACTAGGGGGTGGGACTAGGATGGGCAGAAAGGCGTGATGACGGCGTTTCATTGGCTGTTCAGCTCAAAGTACAGCGTGTACTCTGAAAATATTCCAGGCCCTAATGCATAGAAGGCTATAATGCTTACTGACCATGACAGCCTTTGTTGTTTCCATTTCTCTGAGCGAGATGATGGATGAATTTAATCAATCTTATTGTTTTGTCTAATTTCTGCATCTATAACCCAGATTTAGATTATTATAGAAAAGATTATTATAACATAAGCTCCAGTTTTCAGCAGAAACTAACTAATCCCTAGTTCATAGTTCCTGTAGTTTGTGGATTTCTAATGTGGTCAGAATGAGGAAATGCCTTCCAGCTTCCATGGTCATCTGAACACAAAGAGGACCCCCTGCCTGCCCCTGACTCAGATGTAAAGTTATTGGCACCATTCATGTGAACATGCTAATTTCCTCTTTTTAAAAAAATGGCATAAAGGAACACGTTATCATGAGCCGATCAGATAATTATACTAGAAAGTAAATTTAATGTGAACTTTTAAAAAAGTTCAGAGGTCATCAGGCAAGTCTTCATTTGAACCTTTTTAGGCCGATTTTCACTGATCGCAGCTTAAGAAACAGGATCCGGACTCCTGGAGTGAGATGTCAGGTTGTGTGGCTGCAAACACAAGCTGAGCTTCGCTCCGCACAACTACGAGCTCAGGCAAATGGAAATGTTGTCACATAACCCCCAGCTATCGGATGAAAAACACAGAGAATTAGAAAGTTTCAGTGTTTTGCTGTTTTTCATGGAGATTCCAGGGATTAATTCAATTTCTAACTCGGTAGAACTTCCGGCTCCGACAGCCAACTGCCAGTAAGTGTTTTCATGTTTGTTGTGTTGCTGAAATGGACGAATCATATCAGACAGTTCTTGTTTTGGAAGGAAGATGTTTGTGGAACGCGTGTGAAGGAAGGATTGGGTCTGAGGGTAATGCATTAAGACAGCTCTCGTGTGTGTGTGTGTGTGTGCGTGTGTGTGTGTGTGTGTGCGTGTGCGTGTGTGTGCGTGCGTGCGTGTGCGTGTGTGTGTGTGTGTGGAAGTGGGCGTGGTGTGGAAGTGGGCGTGTGTGGATAGCAGGAGGAAGGCTGTATAAAAAGGCGGATTGCAGGAAGGAGCTCTTTCACTGATTCGGGTTCATCCCCGTTTGGCATCATTTGGGTATTTTTTGTTTTGCTGATATTTTTCCGGAGTGTCCGTGGAAGTTTAAGGTCCCACTTCTTGTTGGCTTGTTTGTTTTCCCTTTTTTTTTTTTTCGCAAAAGGTGAGAAATCCCGGGCTTTTCCCATGACTGACTTGGGTCAAAAGGAGCCACTTTTAAAGCTCGGGTTAACTGACTTTTACATTTTTTTCTTTTTTACCTCCAACCATGTTGGTGCACTAATGCGTCACATGTGTTTTCCCTTCTCGGTTCTCGGTCGCCCTTCTCACCATTTCAAGATCACATCTGAGTTAAACACGACTTTCCCGATCCTAAAGGAAACACCTGGTTTTCAGCTCATGATGCACAAACCCTTTGGTCCTTTATTGTGTTTGGAGGCTTTTTAGATGAGGTCATGTCTTTTTTAAAGAAAATTCCCCATTTTACATTTAAAATATTATTATAGTGCCTTGGTTGTTCTTGGCCCAGCAACCGTGGACCAACAACCGTGCCTTGATATGGTTTTCTCATGACGCACTCGGCTGTATCAAGCACCACTGCACAGTCTTTTTCATCTTTTAACCTTCTGTAATAGTTTTTCAACACTGGGTCCGTTTATGACGCAGTATAAATTTGGGCTTTGGTGATTTGGTTCAAATCTGGTTCAAACTCCGAAACGACGAGAGAAGGCAATGCTGAATTTCTTTCATATTATAAGTGAAATCAAGTCCTTTTTCTTTTGACCATTTTCTTCCTCCATTAGGTCGCCGACGACCTCAGCGCTTCCCTCCCCGCTAAACCGACCTACATCCCATCAGCAGACATGATCATCAGACTAGGACGACTGACGCCCGGATACTTTCGCCTTCTCCAGGTATTTTAACGAAAACGCATCATTTCTGTTCAAACTGGGACATTAGCTGTAATTTTTATCCATGAGGACAAACATACTTTTTAAACACGTTTCTCTGTTTCAGTGGACTTTTGTGCTCCTGGTTTATATCCCGGTTGAACAGCTTTTAGAGAAGGGAGCTCATGCTGTTGAGACCCTAGATCTTCTTTCGTGGCTCCATAATTAGGGGTGACACTAATCATTTCCCCTCTGCTCCTTTTGTTCCCTCTCATCAACATAATCCCGTAGTCTCCGAGCAGGTCTCATCTTTTGTTTGGTATAAAAACTGAACATTAGAACAATAATATAAGTTTTTCATATTCCACTATTGTGTTGGGTGGAGGTCAAAGGTCATCCCTGCACAAACTAAAGCTTGCTTCAATTATTTAAATACTGAAACAATTTGTATTTTGCCAACATGCTATTTTGGTCTCATTTCTTGTGGACACAGTGCCCGATTGTGAACGTCTGTCTGAGCTTTTTATTTGCTGACTTGTATCTGAGCTGCAGGCACTAAAGAGGGTCACAGAGAGCAGGCAGGGACACCTATAGACGTGACCTCGTTGTTTCAGGGTTGATGCTTGGTTTGTTTCCACGCATCACCCTGATGAGGGAATGTTGTGTCCCTGTTCTACTTAAATCTTCTGATGACGTTTGTCCCATGTTTTAAAGGTGCAATATGTTATTATTGTATTAATTTCTACGAGCGGGTAAGAGTCGGACTGTTGCTTCTCCTCTGTCAGGGATGTCCCAGCGGGTGGGTTGGGGGTGGTCCGACAGTGGCCCGAAGAGGACATCCACCAGCCCTACGGCGAACCCGATATTCTGGGATGTTCCAGAACTCACAGATTGCCAGTCTGCCTTTGGGTGAAGCTGGCTAGAGGCTAACGTTTAGCTAACAATGCTAACGGTGTTAACTAATTAACTGCCAGCCCGTTTCCTGATCAGAAAAGCCCTTCGCTGCCAGCACTTTTCAGCGTTTTCACTGTTTTTTTTAAGAGTCACAGAACGTTGCTCTCTATGATGATGTCAACACCAAAACAACCAAAACAAAGAGGAGACTCGCCTCTTACATCAGAAAGAATCTGCGTGTTTCGAGCGTTATCTGTTCTCTCATCATCCGTTGTCGAATTGTGATCGGCAAAAGTTTTTCGGGTTCACGCCTCACTTTTTTTACAGCAGCGGCCCAAAACGATCTCCACATGGATTTTCTGCTTCCTGGTCACGTGAAGTATGACATACGCAGATGAAGATCGGCTTTAGAGCTGGGATGTTTGTTCTCACAGTGCGGGGGCTTGTCCTGACGCCCACAGAGTGAAAAACGCTCTGTAAATGAGTTAACCCCTTAGTATTCCAGCATCCCGCCCATGGGACAAAACCCCATTGTGTTCATTAAACCTGGAAATTTAAGGGGTTAAGGACTTTACATTTTGACTTATAGCTGAAAAACAAAATGAGGCCTAATTTGAAAGAATACCTTTTTACAGTCCTAATAAGTCAAATGTTAGACGTGTTAATTATTAATCTGACCCTAACCCTAAACTTTAGTCATCAATGGCAGTTAATGAGTTAACGACAGACAGTCTGCTTTAAAAGAAAGTCTCAAGCTACTTTTTCAGTTACCAACAACTCAACATTACAGTTAAATATATTTATCTACATATCAACTTACTACGTCTGACTCGTCTTCTCTTGTCATCTAAAATCTACGGAGAAAGTATCTTGTTTGGAAAATGGGCTGCAGTACCCACATTTGACCTCAGGCTGTCATTTTTGCTTCATTCTTACATATTGCACCTTAAAACTCTGGTAGAAATGCTTTGAAAATGTCCATGTCCATCTTTTTTAAAAATCTGAAGTGACCTTTTTAAATGTAGTTATATTTTCCCTTTCTGCAGAGGCAGGTTGCCGGTGAGGTGCAGACGCAGCCGCAGGACCGCGCCATCAATCAGATAGCCATGATGCTGGCCATCATGGGTCTGAGTTTGTCCTACTACAGCGCCAAACAGATGACGGAGAAGGTCCACGTCCAGCCTGCACCCTGAAGAGACTCGACTGTGGAGAGCGCAGACGAACCAAAGAGAAGTGGAGCGAAGGAGCAAAGTGAAGTTGCAGCAATGTCCACCAGGACCGCAAGTCCTTCATTGGTCAAATTCACACTTGGACAATAAGTTTCAGGGATCCTTCTGACATCATGGGCTGCTATTAAGTCTTTTTTACCATACCTTATGTTCCCAGAACCTTCGGGGGCTTGTGGGAGGGGCTGGCTCTGGTCACAGAGAGGACGAGTTTGGGTGGGTGATCAAACCCGAATCGATGTCTGAGCATTAGTCGTTGCAGTAGCACACGCTTGCAAGATGCCATCAAGTAATAAACAAAAACTAACTGTGAAGAAAAAGTTACATTTTATGAACTTTTATACATTTTTTAGGGACGGCTGATTGCAAACGAGTTGTTTTGCAATGAAGTGATGCCAGACGAGTTGATGAAGTCGGCCTAAAACATCTAGATATCTGATTTTCATGAGCAAAAGTAATGTCCTTGTGAACAGATCGGTCAGTAGCTGTACTCTAATGTCGACATGAGCTGTATCTGTCTGAGATTCTGTGAATATTTTGCACAAAACTGCCGAAACCTTTTAAAATACTACAGTGGATCTGCAAAGGGGCGTCGCCTTTCTCACTGTCGTGTGATGTCACTGTTTTGACTAAATTCTAGGAAGCCTTGCGAGTGAGTGAGTGAGTGAGTGAGTGAGTGAGCCTTTTAACTTTGCAGAATCTACTGACGTTTCACTTTATGAATGCGTGTGTGTGTGCCGATCCAAAGTTTCACGAGTCTTGTTTTTGTTGATGAATGATTGTGTCACTTTACTTTGTAAGGGTTTAATAAAGCTGTGAACGTTTTGAATGGGGTGCACAGTGGCTGTTTTCACGAGTTTGAATATTCTGTCGAAACCGCCCGAGGTGGGCGTAAACGCTTCGAGGCTGGCTGGCACGCACCGCTGCAGAACTACTGAATTTCCTGCATCAGAGAATCGGTGGTTTTCTTTTGCAGGCAACAGGACGTGGTCAGCCTGATGCACACGCTACGTCTCCAAATGAGGCGGCAGTTTATCAAACATTTTTCTTATCGCATTAATGCAAATGTCATGCCATGATGGCTTAGTTGGACACCATTGTTTCCCTGAAGACGATTAGGTAAGTGTCAGGAAAGAATGCTGAAGTAATGCTCCAAGACAGCTTCTCGTCTCCCGTTGACGTCTGACTCTTGAGTTGAGGATGGGCAGCTTACATCCTCCCTATTTGGATCACCTCCGTAAAAAAACACAGATCTGTATTTTCAGCAGACGCGTGATGTTCGCACAGCAGCTGCTTTCCTGCACGTTACCTCTTTTCCTTTGCAGGGCGTGGAGTTCACCAACCGCGCATGCCTGCTCACAGGCTGATGTGATGCCCTTTGACAGCCCGGAACCTCGTTGGGCGCCACGTGTCGACATCTGCCCACGCCAAGCCCTGCCCCGTGTTCGCTTGCTCTGGCGTCTCACTGGGTAAAACAGCCTCACGCTGATGCTAGCGTGAAGCAGCGACCCTTAACGGAGAGCGCTCATTGGTTAACCGGTGGCGCGTCACAAATGTCGGCCTGTTCCTGCGCGGAAACAAAAGGATAAGGTCATTGGTGGGGAATGTGGAAGGGAGAAACCTTTTTTTTTTTTACAGCTGACAAGTCAAAACAAAGCCTGAGTAATCAAATAAGGGTTTTGTAGGTTTTCAAGCACAAAATCCCAAAACTGCAGGTTTGACAATGAAACTATGAGGCCCATCAGATGAGTTTAATTCACTTTCTTCCAACAAACGCGTCTATAGGAGAATTTGTAGCTGCTGCATGGATCTAGTTTTTACTGGGCTTTACAGAGGATGAAGCTGAATCTCATAAATGCTGTAGGCGATTCTAAGCTCGTGATATCTGTAAGAATATTTGAATCACTACTGTGATTCATAACAAAATGGAGATCTAGGCTCTTCCAAGTCCCAGAAAACCACCATGATGTATTCTCAGGAGCTTCGTTCACCCCAGAGCACTGTGAAGTTTAATTGTGGACATCCCTGGTCTTATTTTGGTCTGAGAAACTGCAGCATGCACATGCTCAGCTGGAGGACGGGTCCACTGTTGTGACTGGAGTCAAACGTGCCGACTGCAGAGAACAAAATGTCTCAGATCCTGGACACTTTTGCCCGGCAGCACCGTCTGCAGCATCTTTATCTGGCTACTTGTCTCCGAATAAAATACTTTTACTTAATAAAACTGCACTTAAATGTACCCTTTAATTAAACACACCGTGATGTTTCCAAGACCACTCGTGTCTTATCTTTTATTCTTTTAAACGATCGTGCCCACAACGTTTAGTCTCTCAATCTGCGGCCTTCATTTGGTTAGGATTAACCACAAAGCTGCTTATCTCTGGATTTGAGCTGAAAAGGTTTTTTTTTTTTCTCCAGAGGGTTTCTGTGTTTTTACTTAACTGATTAAGTCATCCAGTCCAATAAAAAAAGTTGATTCGAAAGCTAAAACGCTGAAATGATTTTGCTGACAATGAGGACACGTGTGAGCGTCTTTTAACAACATAAGATAATCACACATTTTAAAAAAATCCTCTTAAATTTCTGGTGGTATTTTTGCCACAATATAAACATAATTTATTAGTGCAGCCAGGATTTTATATATATATATATATATATATATATATATATATATATATATATATATATATATATATGTATATATATTTCCTTCTCACCCTTCGAGGGTGGTCTCATCCTTCCAAGCTCGGATCCTCTACCAGAGGCCCAGGAGCTTGAGGGTTCTGCGGTATCTGAGCTGCTCCTACAGCTGCACTTTTCTGGACTGAGATGTCTGATGCTTTGCTTGTGATCTGCTGTAGCCACTCCTCCAGTTTGGGGGGTTACTGCCCCGATGACCACGAGCACCACCGATGTCTTCACTGTCCAGGCTTTGTCAAGTTCTTCTTTGAGGCTCTGGTACTTCTCTAGTTTCTCGTGTTCCTCGTGCTCGAGCAAGACACCCCTACCAGAGTCTTACTCCACTCCCACTTCCTGTTTGCAAAACACACAGCAGCATTGTGACATTATATGGTACCAGCTTACATCACAGGGTACGTCTTAGCCAATAGCGATGGCAAATCTAAATTCTAATGTAGTGCAGAGTTTTTACCTGAGGAGGGCGCAACATGGACAGTTTTAGGCAGAATATTTAAATTTTAACTAAGATGCACTAAAGTGCCAAACAATTGAGTTACATCAGCAAAATAAGGTTGATTTTGTGGTGACTTGCTCTTATAAAGGCATGCAAATGTATTTACAGCTTTACAAATGAAAAAGATAATTGTTTTAAGCTAGCTTGTTTTGCAAATTTGCTGCTGTAGCTTTAAATCATAGCATCTGAGTAGTTTTTTTTTTCATTTTGCTTGTTTTCACCGATTCAAAAGGAAGAATTCCTGTCGGCAAGCCATGAACGAGCTTTCCTTTATTGTTCAAACTCTTTTGTAAAGCGTCCAGTCTAAACTCAGACAGTTCCTTTTGTTAATAAAGATCCACATCCTGAGAATGTTGTTGTAGCCTCTGGTAGTTTTGATGGACGCCGCTTTAATTCAGCCGCTGTTTGAACAGAGCGGGAGCTCTAAGCTGTTGATTTCCTGTCTGTATTTGTGGGAAATGCTTTTGAGAATCCCAGCGGCTGCGAGAGTCGGATCTGGAAACAGGGAGCGGTGTGGGAAAACCGCGCTCTCACTCAGCTTTTAAGTGCCGCACACTCTCATCTCACAGAGGCATCTCTGTCATTAGGTGTTCATGAATGTTTTCTTTTATAAAAAGGCATCTGGACCTGTTGAAAATGTCTAACTACTAACTAGTGTTGTGTTAGCTCCGTTTTACTCTACCAACATAAAGTTTCGTCACTCAGGGACGTGGAATCCCCTTTCTCAGCATGTTAGGCTGTCACTTATGGCCCCCAGCAGCCATACCTTCAGATCATGTGACATGATTCTCAGTGGTAAACATCTTCTTACATAAGCTGTGACATGACATGGCACTTAATTTTAGCTAATCTGTATGAGAAGAAACAGTGATTTAAACATGGAAGTTAAAAGGGCCCCAAGTGGTTGGCTGCAGAATACATTTTAAGTCCCGCCATTTGCATGTAAACAAATGGGGGCAGAGTTATTGTAAATAAATAAATAAATAAAACACAAGTATATATGAATTTTCCAAATTCCTGTTCAACAAATCACGATGGAGCCTTCAAAGGAACCATATCATGCAAAACTCATCTCTTGTACTGCCATGGGGGGTATCTACTCCAAACATGACAAAAAATATTCACCCTCCTCTTTACTGTCAGCGTATGTTTTCAATAATGATGTGCCTAAAACAAGTCATTTCAAAAAGTCTCCATTTGTGATGTCACAAACAGGCAAATTAGAATAGAACCACTTCTCAAGTGCAAGAGAGAGCTGCTGCTGGAGGAGCAGTGGCTCTACTCTGAGTCCCTACCTTATATTGGAGCTTCTCAGCATAAAGCAGCCTGAGTGAGGGGTGGATGTGGATTCGGCCAACTCCAGCTTGTTTTCTTAAAGAGATACTTTCCACATAGCCAGTTTGTGCTAAAATTACCCTTCACAGGGTATTAAAAGGCCACCCAGCCCCTATCGCCCCCTTTGGCCACATTATCCCACTTGCAACTCCACCCCATGGCATGCTTTGTTGGGCCTGCCACTGCAGTCTGGCTGCAGCACGTTTCCTACATAGATCATGAACACAGCTAATTTGTTTAATTTAGTGACGAACTCATGTAGACACTAAGGAAAGCTGGGAGATGCTTCAGCTGTTAGATTCAGGTGTTAAAAAGACAAACGCACAGTGAGGAGATAGATTTTGGTTATAAAAATTAACACTAGGGGGTGCTAAAACTGTCGAGTTCCCCTTTAAAGTGGCAGAGTGCTGAAACGGCTCATTCTGAAAGGAACTGAAAATGTTGAATATAAAACAGTTTAAATCACTTGATGTGAGAGGGATTTTGTGCAAAGAATTGGATTGTGTGTGTGTGTGTGTGTGTGTGTGTGCATGATCCTTACAAGCTGTCCCTCGTATTAAAAACAACAGATCTGCCTTCGCAACCACGTCAAATACAACACCAGTCCATGTCATTGAAGGGGAGAAGAGAAGGAAACTGACAGTGGCAACAATATTTATGTTTATGTTTATTTATTTGGCAGATGCTTTTATCCAAAGCGACTTACAATTTATAACCTATAGGGCATGTTGTGATCTGTGGGGGAAACCGGAGTACCCGGGGGAAACCCACGCATGCATGGGGAGAACACGCAACTCCATGCAGAAAGGCCGCAGCCGAGTTTCGAACCTGCAACCTTCGTGCTGCGAGGCAACAGTGCTGACCACTGCGCCACCATGCAGCCCAGCATTTACAGCACTGAAAGCCTTCAGCTAATACGTTTATTTTATTTTCCTTTAGTGGCTGGAAATTCACCATCACTGCTTAAACTTTCACAGCAAGCTGAGGAATTATCACCGACGACCCAATACGTCCTGCCATGAAATACCGTATGTAAGATTGAGAAACTGTAGAGTAGGACAACCTCTGGGCTGTTTTTTGTTCTCAGAAGCTCTACGTTGCTGTGCATCCATCTGCTGAATGCAGACTTGGGCCCTCCCGTGGCTTCACTTCTGCATCTCATCTCCTCATACCTGCATGTGTCGACTTTAAATGTCTGTTTTGTTGCTGCATGGCCCTCCAACCCTATCTGCAACTGGCTTCTTCCAGCGCCTTTTTTGACGCTGCTGAATCACGCGGCTCCAGATAAAGTTCTAGTTTCACTGAATAGCTGCACCTGGGTTTCACACCCAACGACGCTATAAAGAGAATTTACATCCGAATGATAGTTTTTAGTTTCTAATCCCCTCGTGTCATTTCTCTGCCCACCCCCCACCCCGAATCCCTGCAGCTAATCTTTCATTGGCGCCGGCCCCTCATCTCCTCTTTACTGAGATAAATCAGACCGAGCACGGGTTAATTTTGGATCAAACATGTGAAGACAGGTGTGGACAGGCAACAGAGAGACTCCGGCTTGCAAGGAGGCATGTGGCGATTCACATATGTGGATGCAGCTCGTAAACTCGGGAGGTGGGGGGGTTTCGTTTAGCTGGAACTGGCTGGGGACTCAGCACCTGAAAATTTACTGCCACTGCAGTCTCATTAAATATTTTCCAAACAAAAATGGCTTCCTGTTGCTTGGAGGAGTGGTCAGCTGATGGACCAAACCTATAGGACTGTTCGGAACTCTATGTTACAGTTTAGTCGATGGAAGGCGGGTATTGCCCAGGCGAGCTGGTGTGATTGTGTTGCACAACAGGATTTATGTCCGTTATCTTATTGCCACTGCTGCTCATGTTCTTCCATAGACGCATGCGAGTCGAACGGCCCCCTCCTCACCTTGTGCTGTCACTGAGCATGCACAGGCTTGTTATTGTAGGTTGACTGGGACAATTCAATTATAAAGGGTCAAAATATGAAAAATAAGAAACAAAATTAAAGGTTTATTCATTTTTTTTACCTCTAAACCAGCAGATCAGTCGATATTTGTACAAAATCATGTAAAAATTCTCTTCTTTTGTCATTTTTATCACAATGTATATCCATTTGTATTATTAGAAAGTTTTATTTTTACTATTTGGAACTATTCTCTGAACCAGAGGTTGACCAGTATTGGTTTTTCTATTGTTGATTCCAATGCCGATATGTCAGATGATAGCCGATATGTACGCCGATTTTTATGGGCTGATTTCCATGGTCGATGTCTTGACATTTTCCACCTTATTTTCATTCTAAAATGCAGAGGTGTGGACTCGAGTCACATGACTTGGACTCGAGTCAGACTCGAGTCATTATTTTAATGACTTCTGACTTGACTTGATATAATCTGTAAAGACGACATGACTGGGACTTGAACGCCAATGGCTTGTGACTTGAATCGACTTGCATCTGTTGACTTGATGATGACTTGAGCATATTTGACATGGACAAAAATCATGAATCATTCTTCGCTCTGGGTTTGATCGTGTAGTACTGCTAAAAGCAGCAGCACTTTGTTTATAATCAAGTTCAGTTTCACTTTCTGCTTGTTTGAGCAAATAAATGAAGCTTTAAGAAGCTTTAAATCTGGAATTTACTTATTATCATTGTCACTAAATTGAAGTTGGACAGATGACTTGATTGTGACTTGAAAATTCAAAGTTAAGGACTTGGACTTGACTTGGACTTCCACATCATTGAATTGGACTTGACTTGAGACTTGACGGGAAAGACTTACTTGTGACTTGCAAAGCAGTGAATGTGTCACACCTCTGCTAAAATGTTACTAATAACATCAATTGATGCACATAATTTCTGAAGCTGAATCAGTTCATGAACTCTGAATTTAACCAACTGTTCAATGTTAACTTTGTGCACTGTTCAGTGTTAAAGTCAGACGCCTAAATAAAGTTAACTTTGTGTATTTTTATGCAAATGTCATTAATAAACATAAAATACATTTAATTAAATCCTACAACAGCACCAGGCTGCCCAAAGCATGTGGCTGTCTTCAAATCAGCTTTACTAAGGACAACTATCAGCCCACGCAGATGCATAAAAACGTGAAATATCGGCCCGATATATGAGTCTACCCATACTTTGAACATCTGTATAACATATGAAACAGTTAGGGCTCATAATGGCCCAGGGGTAGCGTGGTGAGGGTGGACATGGACAAATGAGGAATGTAGTGACAAGAACCGCAAGCTATGGATTTATCTAGCATTCATTAGTACATCCATCCATCCATTGTCTGAACCCGCTTGTCCACGTAGGGTCGCGGGGGGGACTGGTGTCTATCTCCAGCGGTCAACGGGCAATCAGGTGGGGTACACCCTGGACACAGTGCCAGTCCATCGCAGGGCAACACCCGGAGCACCCGGAGAGAACCCATGCATGCACAGGGAGAACATGCAAACTCCATGCAGAAAGATCCCAGGCCGGGAAGCGAACCCAGGACCTTCTTGCTGCAAGGCAACAGCTCTAACCACTGTGCCACTGCGCCTAGTCTGCATATTTCCTGTTCATCCTGAAACATAAGTGGTGCTCCACCACTCTTCTTTGTTTTTTTTTCTCATGTTCAACAAAAGCATTAGCAGCTAAGGCTAGCTAAGGCTAGCTTTAGCAGTAGCTCGGGCAAATGTTAGCTGTAGTTTGGCCTACCATGCTGTGGTTAGCATTAACCTGACCAAAGTTTCATGGCTGCTAACTCCCACGCACTGAGTGTGAGACACGCACATTTGATCCTCTTCACACGCTCTCATGCCACACCTCTGATATCTCACACTACAGAATCAGCGCCATAGGTTGATCGTTTCATAATTTGTAAATTTATTAATTTCTGTTGTTTAAAATCTGAGCAGCATCACAGTTTTAAACGTTATTTTGTTTTTTGTTTTCCTTCCGACTGTGAACTTCAATTTTCTGTTGGGCGAAACTGTCGGCCGCTTTGTTGGAGAAGCGCCTGCGGCTGTGTTGTGTGCAAACTGACAATAAAATTAAACTGACAGCTAGCTTAAAGTAATAGGTTCTCAGCTGGTTTGAACAGGTTGGGGAGAAAAAGTCCTGCATAATTGAAAAATGGTTGAAAACATTGTGACTCCTTTTTGCCTTCGGGTTATTTTGCGTGCAATCATCTCACTCTGCAAATGTGCAAATGCGTGTTTGCACATAAACTCTCATATATGTTCATAGACAATGCAAGCATCTAAGGTTTAAAAGCAACAAGTGGGTTCAGGTAGTGAACCCAGGTTTCCTGCTAAGTCATGTGACCCCCCCACCCCCACCCCAACCCTCCAACAAAAATAAACCAGCTGAGTCATGTTGCCAAACTCTCCTCTCCACGTCCCAGAAATACATTGCAACAAGAGAGCTATTCTTCTAACGAGGACATGATTTTGAGTTACTGCTGTGACTAAAAGTGTGTGAATAAAAATAAGGAGGGAACATTTCAGAAGGAAATATTCTTACGTTCCTTTAAGGAGTTCGCCCAACCAATCTCCATTTGTTTTGTGGATTTGGAGAAGGCTTCCCTCAGGGTCCCTATGGGGGTACTTCAGGAGTACGGGGTACCAGGCCCTCTTATACGGGCTGCTAGGTCCCTAACTGGTGTCAGAGCTTGGTTTGCATTGCTCACGTTTCCGGTGAGAGATAGACTCGCAAAGGCTCTCCTTTGTCACCGATTCTGTTCATAACTTTCATGGACAGTATTTCTAGGTTCAACCAAGGTGTTGAGGGGATCCGTTTTGGTGACCCGAGGATTGGGCCTCTGCTTTTTGCAGATGATGTGGTCCAGGTGGCTTCATCAGAACATCACTGGAGTGGTTCGCAGCAGAGTGTGAAACAGCTGGGATGAGAATCAGCTCCTCTAAATCTGAGACCATTGTCTTGAGTCGGAAAAGGGTACTCCTGGTGAGGTTTTCTGGGCACGTGCAACCGGGAGAAGACCTAAAGGAAGACCCAGAATACAATGGAGGGACTATGTCTCTCGGCTGGCCAGGGAATGCATTGGGATTCTCCCGGAGGAGCTGGGGTTACCAAGTGTTATCAAGAATTCAACAAGAGTGAAGTTGTGAAGCAGACAGCTGAGACACCAACGTTGCTGTTGCATCAACCAATCACAGACGTGCGATCACCATTGTGTCAACAAACGGTCAAAAGTTTGGGTTCTACTAAATTTTCATTGAGTGCAAGAGAGCCTTTGTGTCAATGGATATTGGTTCTGTCTGTTCATCCACGAGCATTCTCTGTGTGTGTGTGTGTGTATTAACCATAACGTATTGAATATTTTATACCATAAAAAATCTTCAAATTTCAATCAACTGGTCCATTTTTCTAAGACTTTTTTCATTTTTATTTCTCTCAAATATTCTTTTTAATTCATTTCTAAAATTAATTACATCTTAAAACTAACGAATAATCTCTAGCTGTTTCCTTCATGTTCACCTTTTAATTTATTTTCTGTGAGCAGGCATGATAATAAAAAAAGACGATAATAGCCTCCAATTATACCACGCTCACAAGATGAGGCTGGTACACACAAAATAATTTCTTCTAAATTTTACATGCACTTACCTCAGATCTCTAGATCAAACAATAATGTGTGTGTGTGTGTGTGTGTGTGTGTGTGTGTGCATTATGTCATATTGTTCAAACAAAGTTGAACCCAATAACCTTCAGAGTCCCTTTTATAAAACCAGAGCCTGAAGCCAACAGTGTGTTGATGGAAATATCACAGCAGTAAGAATGTTTTGTAAGGCAAGAGGAGCGGTTTGTGGAGTTACACAATCACTGGCATGACAGGATGCAACTGTGCTGAAACTCAAGCTTCTGCAGAGTCTCGTTAAACTGGAAAGAAGCATGGAAGAAAATGTGTCAGGAGAAACGTTTATGTAATGCACACACATGCACACGCGCACACACACACACACACACACACACACACACACACACACACACACACACACACACACATGTCTGAGTGATCATATCCTGACTGATTCTTCATGTAATGAGCTGTCCACTCCTTAACCTGCAGGACCGTTTGAGGCTATCCAAGCTGGAGCAGAGTGCTGCACCTTTCAAACTGCATGGCATAATGCATTTACATACCTGATTTATTTTGCATGAACAAACTCCATGTGATCTATCTGACTTCTATCTGGATCTTTGTAAGACATTTGAACAAACAGAATTAAAAAATAAACCTTAGCATGGCAATGCACGTTATAATCACAAAGAATGTCAAGTAATGTGGAAGAGTCATCGGAAAAAACGAAGAGCAAATATGGAAACTGCCAACTGAGGCCTTAAGTGAAACCACAAGGGGAAGTAAGCTCAACAGAATGCACAAGTGAGAAAATCTCTACAAAATAAATCAGGAAGTAAGCAACTGCAGTATTGGTTTGAGGCTTTGGTCGGTGGGTTTATTCCATCACATTGCAGAGAAGCCATATCTCCTATATTCCAGTGAAAAAGCACAAAAGTCTAAAATATTTACTCTATTCTATTCTGCACAAACTACAACAGCTACAAGTATTTGGTTGACTTAATTATTTCAGTTTAGATCTAAAATAAGTTGCAGGTGCAGGTAAATGCTAAATGATTAGCATCAACGCTAACGCTCGAGAGCTTGTGTTCATGCTTTTGTCAGTGTCAAGGGACCTACTCTAGAATTATGTTCAATCTGAAGCAGATTTAAAATAAGAAAACTTTATGCGAAACACAAATTTGGTGAAAGACTAATGAATGAATAATAGATTGATTTAAGCTGCAAAAGCAAGATTGCAAAAGCAAGATTGAGCGTGCTGCTGTCAGTGACAAGCAGCAAGTAAGAACTCGTAGGCCGCCGGTGATGACATCACAATCATCCAATTATATTATTAACCATAATTGTGTACTAGAGGTGGGCGACATACTAAAAATTTACCAATACCAAAATTTATGTCTAGTTACGTCATTTTGTCAACGTCAATATATTAGGTATTGGAAAAAAAAAGAAAAGATGTAGGTTGCCGATGTTTCTTTAAGATGCTGTACTACAAGCTGGATGGGGTGGAGTCACATGACTTTGTGGAGCCATGTGACACCACCTCATTATTGACAGTGTGAAAATGGAGGAAAATGCAAATATTGAGGCGAAAGGTGGGCAAGGGTGCCCCCAAGGGGTGGCCAGGGGTGTCCATGGCCACCCCTAAAAAGTTGCTGGCCCACCAGGAAAAACCAGTGTTAACAAATCATATTAATGTTCAGTCGAACCATACATTGATCTTGTTTATTCAAGACATAATTGTAAAACAAAATAAAAATATTACAGTTGATGAGTAAAGAAATAATCAGAATTTAAAAAAAATATATGTTTCTGCTGCTCACCATTTAAAAAAGTTTTTATCTCCATAGTTTTTTTAACACAGCAACAGGTGAATTAACCTAAAACAATAAATTGTTGAATTAAATTTGCGATAACATTTTAAATAACTGAAATGTATATTTCTAACATGTTTGTGTTTGATTCACTGTTGTGAAAGACTTGAGAAAAGCTTTGGATTCTCTCAAACATTGAGCTTTGCTGTGGTCCAGTGGCAGCTCGTCCATAGGGGGCACTTGGGACCCACCGCCCCTGAATTGAAGGGAGAAAATAATCCAAAAAAACTAAAATATAAATTATGTATTTACTATAAATTAGTCAGATTTGCTTAATTGTGTTTGACTACATGGAATTTGAATATTTTATTCATTGTTTTCACTCCACCAGACTTTCACTCCTGGGGTGCTAAAAAAAAAAAGCTCCCGTGAACTGCAGCTAAACAGCCAATCACATTCGGTTGCTAAGTAGAACTGGAGAATTTTAGGACAATCAGCATCTGTGAATTGAATGCGCCTGGGACACTAGCCAACAGCGCCATAAACATGAATATTTAGATGTGCCATTGGGCACCTGAGAATGCCGCCACCATGTTGGGTGGGTTCCTTACTCTCCAGACCCAGCTGGAGTCAATGCAGAGTGAGCAACTCTGCCTGGTTTTTGTGCAGCCTACAGTGTACTATTGAAATCAGATCACGTGGGATTACTATTGACTTTTCCTGCCTACCTGTTGGAATTTTCTATTTAAAAAAAATTCTGAAATGACATAAAAAGTTTAATGTTATTAACTCACATAGATATTACCTCAATATTATTACAATTAATTTTGCTCTATAATTACATATTATATAAATGTATTACATTTGTTTTTCTTTCCACCAACAGTTTTAATTTTATGAATTACTTTACTTTTCACTTTGCTGCTTGACAAACTAAACCAGTCGGACGGTTCTGCACTAATTTTGGTTGGCTGGGGACTTTGCTCTGGTTGTATTTCTGGCTCTTGGTTTGAGGATTTTATTGTATTGACAAATCAGCAGAAACCACTAACGTCTCCCTGCACGAAAACAAAATGTGTGCAGGGGCTGAATGAAATTCTGCTGCAGATTTCACTTTTATCACTCCGAAAATTCAGCTAATTCAGGTGAAAACGTGTTAAATTCTATAATCCTGTAGCTCATTAGGCAGGTTTCTGCAGCCTGATGTCACACAGTGCCGTGCATAGTTTGTGTTAAAGACACAATGAGGGAATGCTCTGTGATTTGTACATTTTGTTCCATTTCTGCGAAGGAAGACTGATTTACCGTCGCCCTCCACTGGTCTGAAGAGGACAAGAACACAATCAGAACCTGGAGCTGCACACACCAGGCAAGCTGCAAAACTAGCTCCTCATCGGGTTTAAAACAAATCTTCAACATTCTCATTACTATTGGAATGTTTGCATCACTTTTACATGAGCAGACTGTTGTGTGTTCTTTATAACCTTTGACCTCAAGTCTAACTCCGACTTTGCTACAAGTAAAAAAGGTTAAGGTTGGCTTTATTAATCCCAAAGGGGCAAATTTAGTTGCGATGACATGTAAAAACAACAACAGACAAAACAAAAAATTACATTCACTGGACTCTGCTATAAACAACCATGATAAAAACATCAAATATGAGATCCTACAAAATGCTTGCTGTAAAAACGCACTGCAGCAGGAATAAAAGAGTTTCTGCAACGTTCAGCGGAACAACGGGGCATCAACATTCGTCCACTTAAAAAGCTCCTGAGATCCTTAAAAACATGGTGGAGAGGGAGATCCTCCAGAGACAGAACAGTCTTAAGTTTACTCATCATCCTTTTGTCCATGATCATGTCAAATGAGTCCAAGCTTCGCCCAACCACTGAGCTGGGTTTCCTGATCATTTTGTTGATTCTGTTTTTGTCCTCAGCTGTGAGGCTCCAACACAACACAGCATCAAACACAATCCCCTGATAAAACACATTCAAGAGCCTCCTACTTATGTCAAAGGATCTTAGCTCCCAAAGAAAAACTGACTTCCTGCTGGACAAAAAAGTTGGAGGGATAATAATATTTTTTTCAAAAACAATTTTTGACTATAATAATTTTAAATAGACAAAATAAACATATTTTCATGGGATGTCAACATTGCAACCATGTATGTGAGGATGACGCCAAACAATTTCCTCTTTGAACAGCATCGTCACCCGGAAGCAAAGGACTCTTCTGCCCTCTTGTGGTCACATGACCACATCTACAAGCAAACCTGGTTTATTCTGACAATAAAAATACACAATCAATACAGATTACACTAAAATTATAGCCAATTATTAGAAATTATAACTGCATACTGTTTATAATTTGGAGTAAACCCCACAATAGCTATATAATATGTGTGTGTGTGTGTGTGTGTATATACTATATATGTGTGTATGTACAATATATATATATATATATATATATATATATATATATATATATATATATATATATATATATATATATATATATATATATATTCACACACACACACACACACACACACACACACACACACACACACACACACACACACACACACATATATATATATATATATATATATATTACACATATATATATACATATATACTTTTTTTGGTCAAATGCACAACGTAACCATTGTAGCTAATTTATTCTGAAGTATATCAAATTAAAAAAATGTAAATTCCAATTTAATGTGGGAAAGTGAAACATTTTCTGTTTACTAAATGCAGCACAGAAGAAAAAGTAAGTGCGCACAGTTTCTTTTTCTCTAACAACTAATATTGACTGAATAAAACAACAAAAACAATGTTGTCTTTATTCCCTTAATAAAGCAGCATGAGCAGCTGCAGGACGACGCCACAAGGCAAAAATTCCTGCTAAAACTGCGTCACAAGCTGAGTTTTGGCCCAGGTTGGGTGAAATATCCACAACAAGTGTCCTGAACTCATGTTTAGGTTAGAAACATTAAGGAGATTTAATGTTATAACTTAACTTTATTGTGTTAGTCATATCTAAGAGAAGTAGGACGTGTGGTCTGTGTGTCAGGTCTGATAAATAGTTGGGTGTGACCTTTGCAGAGTGAAACCTGAGCTCTGTGTGTGTGTGTGTGTGTGTGTGTGTGTGTGTGTGTGTGTGTGTGTGTGTGTGTGTGTGTGTGTGTGTGTGTGTGTGTGTGTGTGTGTGTGTGTGTGTGCGCGCGTAGTTTACACACTTGTATGTATAATTCATTGTGAATCTGCAGCCTTATAGTTTCCTGCTGTCTGTGTCAATCAAAGCCAGCGCTGACAGCTCATCAGAGGAGCGTTCAGATCACATTTCTCTGCTCTATAATCAAGATTGTGATCAGTTCTTTGTTGTGTTGCACAGAAATCACTCTTTAATTAACTTAACTGTAATTACAGATCAATGATTGCAGCTAAAACAAAAACTGCGGCTGCTTTGATCTCAGGAAGTGATTCGACGGCGTCCAATTGAGACTAACCACGCCGTGTGTCTCTGGTGGGATGCAGGTGAAATCCAATCAGTCGTCAGAGCTTCGTACATCTCTCTTCGTCTACACGACACCAGACATTCCGCCTAGGTTGCCAGGCAGCGCAGTGCACACACACACACACAAAAAACTCATCGTGCACCTGCATCTCATTGGTGTTTAGGGGATGTCCTGCTGCAGCCAATGAAAGCAGAGAAGGGAGGAGGATGGCAAGGAAGTGGCCAGGTAAGAGGGAAAGATGTGGAGGTTATTCAGATATCATGACTCCCAGGCTGCTTATTTCTGCTTCTCCTCAGTTCATTGTTTTCACCTGTGCCCAATTCCCCACACACCTGCCCCTCGTCTCCTATCAACCAGCTCCTGTGTACATAACCCTGTCTGTGTCTCTCTGTGTTGCCGGTCCATTGATGTTGTCAGCGTTGTTTTGATGCCCCGCCCCGCCTGGTCTCTGGTTCTCTGCTCATAGAGTGAGCTTTTGGTTTTGTTCTTTGCAGCGTTTTGATAATTGGTTTTGGCTTCCTGCCCTTTTGGATGTTTATTTGGTTTTTCATCCTTAATAAAGGATTTTACTTGAATCTCCACTCCTGCCTCCTGTCGTCCTGGGGTTCAGCATACTGGGTCCAACCCTCCTGATCTTAATGTGACAGATGCATCTTTCAAAAGTTTCTTTTTATGTCTATAAGGGGAGAGTTGGTCATTTTCAGACGTAGAGGGACAATGTGTGTGTGTGTGTGTGTGTGTGTGTGTGTGTGTGTGTGTGTGTGTGTGTGTGTGTGTGTGTGTGTGTCACAGGAACCAGCCTATTGGAGTTGACAGACAAAGGAACCTCTGACTCTGGAAAAGAAACCCTCTAAAATATAAATGAGGAAATCCACACCTGTTTCCAAGTAACCAAGGTAGGTATTATGAACTGTGTCAAGTCGTGTGTGTGTGTGTGTGTGTGTGTGTGTCCACCTGCTGGGTGCACGCACGAGCAACACAACATCCTATCTTTACCTGCAGACAGCACTCGGGTACGGCAGCAGCTGCTGATTTCCCTGCTTGGATGAAACGCTCAGAATCGGGTCAGAAATCGGAGCATGAACAAGTTAAGGCCTCTGATCTGAGACCAGCCTGAGTTTTCTGACCGTTTCACATGGAAGCCGGTTTGGTGAAGCCAAACTGACCTGGAGCTGGAAGCGGGGATTTCACCGAGGGTAGGCCACTGAATGAAACGGAGATCTTCGCAGGTCGATCCCTGAGAATCTGCTCGAGCAAGTATGAATCCGATGTGGAAGGTTTACAAAAGCAAGGTGATGAAGACTATAAATCCTGAGTATGAAGATGATGCTGCAGAAGAGGTAAAGGTTTCTTCATGCAGATCATTCTAAGGATGTTTAAATATGAAGAAATTAACTCGTTTTTTTTTTTGACTGAAGATACGTTTGCAGGTTTTTCTGGTTATGCTGCAGAAGTTGATACCAGTAGAAATAACATGATGCCCAGAGATGCTCAAATGCTTCATTACATACATACATTACATACTTCAAACATCCTGTACCTTCATGTCATTCTGTGCTGAGAATTAAATACAGTAAGAAATGAATTGTTGAAATTACTTAACCAAGTTATGTCAACTGGTCAGTGGTGGAAGAAGTACTCAATTTTTTACCCACGTAAAAGTGAAAATATCAAAGAAATGTTTTACTAAAGTAAAAGTATTAAAGTATGCATTTTCAAATAAGAGTAAAAGTATTCAACTAAGATTTAATACTAGTTTTGTGTGTAGAAGTAAATACATGAATTAAAAGTGCTTTTACTTTTGGAATTTTACAGAACATGTAAAGTAAAAAGTAGGCCTCAAGAAAGTGACTTAAGTAACTTTTCTGTATCTGTACTTAAGTACACTTGTGCTTAGTTACAGTCCCTTGCTGCAGGTGGTTCCCAGTTGCTTAAAACTAAATGTACATTACTTTTTACATTTAAGCCGCTACGTTTAGTGGAACCAGTTAAGTAAATCCAACATTTTATTTCTACAGTGTACTTTAATCCTTCACCTTTCAGGAGTAAAAATGTAATTCAGGGTTTTTTTTCTCAGATGTCAAACATGCAAACTCTGAAATATAATTAATATTTCCAAAAAGAAACACTGAACTTCTTTTTTTTTTCTTTAAATCTTGGATGGACTCATGAAAATCTAGTTTTTCTGCAGAGTTCCTGAAGCCAAACAAGCTCACGTATGAACTAATAATCCCCAATAATGCCATTTTTGGATTGTATTAGCGCTGAGGTATTTCTCACTCTTTTGTTTGAGGAAATTTCCCCTAAGACGTCGGTGTTCCTTTACTTCATGCGGGATGTGGTACCTGTGAAACAAGCGTGCACTGCTGACCCAGATCTCTGCACAGCAGAGAAACTCGATCCCGACCAGGAGCTGAGCAAACAGATTAGCTGGCTTTCCAGTGACTGACGGGATCAGACAGAAAGCCAACACTTCAGATTCAGCCGGTTTGCTCTACAAATATCAGGAATCCTGAGCAAATGTTTGGACATTTAGACTCTTTTGCTTCACTTGTTTGAGTTAAATAAAAAAACAAATGGCATTTTAGGATATTTTCTACACATATTGTTTTACTGTGAAAGATTATCAACAGAAAATGCTTATTCAACCACTCTGTCAGCCTAAATATTAACGTTTTTGGACACTTTAATGTCATCTGTGCTTTGAATCTAATGCTTTTTTATAATATCTGGATGGAACTCTGTACACATATTTGAATCTGCATTAGAAGCTAAAGAACATTTAAAAAATTAGGATTTGCACTTATTTTGTCTGTTTCTCTGCTTCAGGCCACAGAAATAGAACATGATATGACTCCGATGCAGGACGATGAAGGGCCCAACGCCGTCTCCCAACTGGCCAAAAAGGTACACGGACTTTTGTTTATGTCCCAAAAACCTCCAGCATCTTAAAAGAATGGGTTCTAAAATGATAAATGATCACGGCAGCGCGTTAGTCTCACAGGACTCGAGCATCCCTGCTTTGACCTTTGACCTTGTGTATGCATGCAATTGTTTGTAGATGCAGGGGGCCGGGGCCAAAAGCTGGAACAGATTTTCGTCGCTTTTCAACAAAGAAGATGAGCACCAGCTTCTAGAGGAGACCGAGAGCCCGCCGGTGGCTGATCAGTGAGTGATAAAGGCAGAATGTCTGCGTATGAACAAAAAAATCTAATATTTTAACTAAACATATTGTTAAAATGCCACTTGTGATGTTTTACAGTATCTGCATCTTTAGCTTTTTTTTCAATCAATGAAAGCTTTATTTATAAAGCTCGTTAGATGTTGCATTAAATGAGCTGAAATGTTCATACGCTAAATTAAAATAGTCCTGGTGGAAAATTAGCAATCAATCAAAGCTTTATTTATAAAGCACCTTCCGCAACCCTGTCAGGAAGCCCAAAGCGCTGAACATGTTACAGTAGAAGGTAAATATATTGAATAAATCAAAAACAAAAGCAATTCAAATTACAAAATACAAATTACAAAATAGGTGAAACATTCTGGTACAGGACAAATGTGTAAAACAAGGGATTGAGTGAACCAATGAAAACTGTGAAATAAATTCAACATAAAAGAGGGCCAAAATCAAACATGTTCAGGAAACGCCAAGCGGAAGAGGTGCGTTTTTAGGTGACTCTTAAAGTCTGGCAGAGAGGGGGACAGCCTGACTGAGGGTGGCAACTGGTTCCAGAGTGACGGTGCTAGGACTGAGAAAGCCCGGTCCCCACAGGTACGACACCCAGAACGAGGGACAGCGAGCAGGCCTTGGTCAAGCAGGACAGGATTGTTTTGTTTTGTCATTTTATTTAAATATTTATTGTTTTCTAGTTTCTTTCTGACTTTACTTTTTAATTTGAAGTGAGCTGACTTTAAATTAAATTATGCACAGACCAAAACAACGTATTGGAGTAAAAACACAATAATTCCACACTTTACAGTTGCAGTTTGTTGTAGAAACATGTTGAAAATCAGTCAATCTGAAACAAAAAAAATCTAACTTTATTTGGTTCATGAATGCATCACCCCGCAAAACACATCTTTTCTATGGATTTTTTTTCCTTTCCAAATAAGAATTTTCACGTTAATAAAAAATGTCACTGAGGAAAAGTGTTTTGTTGAATAATTTTTTATGGATAAATCAGATTTGACAAGTCAGCATCGGCTCTTGAAACTCAAATCGATGCATTGCTTATTTAGCTTTTCTGTTGACACTTGACAGATGTTTAGTTTAAGGAACAGAAATAAAGAAGACTTTATATTTGATGCCAAAAATATAAGATTGTCATCTAGAAACAATAATTTTGGAGCATTTTTAATTTGTTTTTTGTTAAATACTGAAATGCATTTATAAACATCTGTTGCCTCAAAACATCTGATGAAATATCTGTTAATAAAAGCGTGTGAATAACGTGACTCGTCTGAATTCTCAGCCCTCTCGCAGTAAAGCCAGAAGAACCTCCTCGACCCACCAAACGCACGGCATTCTGGGATAGCTTTGCAGCCAACTGGGCTGCGAAGAAGCAGGCTGAAGCCGCTGCAGCTGCGAACGCAGCTGAGCAGGGTGAGGCGGGGGTGATGGCAGCCGGAGGGGAGCAACAGCAGGATGAGCAGATCACCACTGGAGAGGAGAGTGAAGGAGGAAGCAGCAGCAAAAACAGCTTCTCCAAGTATATGTCTCTGGGAGGAGGAGGGGGAGCAGGAGGAGAAGAAGGCAGCGAGGAAGCATCCTTTAAGTGGAACTTTGTTACCAGTAAGCTAGCTGAGCTCAAGACCAAGAGCATGACAAAGACCAACTGAGAAATGACCAGAGTACAGCCGCAGACTCATGTCTGAAACTAAATTGATCCGTTTTATTAATAATACTGAGAACTATTGGCCTCTGGAATGTAACAAATGGATTATAGGAGTATTATTTAATCACAACATCAGTTGTTTTGTGAGAAATGTCCAGATTTCAACAAAGAACACCAATAATCAGGCTCTGGACCAACAGATTTAAACACATTAGATTATTTTTATGCAGAAATGTTTGCAGTTTAATCCACAAAGCAAGATATCCGAAACCAGTAACTAGTAAAAGCTTATCACAGCCCTCTGCTGTCAAAGACATTTAAATAATGCTTCTTAAACCATGAAACGGGACCTTTTGAGCTTTCAACAAAGCTAATCTGTAAATTAGAAAACTGGATTAAGGGATTAAAGGTGGAGATAGCTGGATTAGGTGAGGATTAGCTCACCTAACCTGCTCTGAAGTAAAGGGGATTACAGTAAAAGGCCCCACAGTGTGGCTGAACTGGTCTGCTAACACAAAGAAAGTAAAAATAAATAAAATTAAAAAAAAATTAGTATTTAAAAAAAAGTTGAAACTTCATCCATGTGTTTGAGTTGATGTCGGATTACATGAGTGGAATTTTTCTGACTGAGACAAAAACGTGCAATGTGTGAGTCTTCATGTTTGGAGAGGCTGATCTTGTTTTTGTTTATTTTTCTGCTCCTTTTTTCGGGTTTTGACTTGTATGTTTTAATCTGATGTTTTCTTCTGGTTTAAGTTAATAAAAACAGTTGCACTAAATGTTGTAAAGCATAATAACATTTATCTGGTTAGAAAAATGCAAGCAGAATTTCTCTTATTCTATTCCAATACTTGATGGACCTTAGATTTGTACATGTATTTATACTTGTGGTCATCTAAAAATTTACTCAATAATAAAAACAGTTGGTCAAATGTCTTAAAATGTGACGATATTTTAGGTCAAACGGGTAAAAACATAGAAGCGTTAATGGTTCCTGAAAAATTTGGTACAATTCTCTGGAAAATGTTGGAACACTGGAACAACATTCAAAAAATCTTATTTCTGATTAAAATCGGTCACTCTGAGGCTCCCACATCTATCTCCTGCGTTAGCTTCAGATAGAAAATAAACGGTGAAACTAGGATCAGAAAATCCTGACAACATTCATGGACTCACCCATGTTGACTCGCAACGGGGACTGCTGTAGTTGGTTTAGCTAACAGCAGAGAACAACTCTAGTAGCTGAAGCTAACTGTTAGCATTAGCAACTCCACCTCACGGCAGAAACTCCTTCAGGCTTGAAGGAGCGATAAGACTTCAAATTCTGCCGCGTTCAGCTCAGCTGTGACGGGGCTCCCTTCTAGCTCCTGAAAATGGTGCACTATTGCTTTTTGCATAGTAGCTAAAAGCAGCTTCTGACCCGGGTTTCTACCAGCTGACTGCTTCCTAAAGATTTTAGTGCCCTGCCGGGCATAAATATGCAGGAAGAAGATCCAACATGCATTTTGTCTCCATGTCTTTGCGTGATTTATAAACTAGCAGAAGCACTTTGAAATTGATTCTGTGGTTTACTGGTAACGAGTGTGGAGATTTAAAGGGGCATTATGGAAGTCTGACAGCCAAAACATGTATAGAGATGATAAATTTCTTCGTCATACATTCTCCTGCAATGCCCTGGTCCTGTAGAACGAGCCCTGGCATTTTTACTGTGATTGCCTGTTTTTCTGTATAATCACATAAAGAGATTCTCGGGTCGAGCAGGCTGCTTCATGCGCGTTCACGCTCAGGCATAGCACGTAGCATTTGCTATCAGTAGCTTTAGCAGCAGAGAGTGAGGTAGTGCCAACTCAGCGACTTTGTCGCTGTTCTTAACGCTAGCTACATTTCTGAGGACCGTTAGCTACTTTCTTCTAGATATTTCCTGCAAATTAGCAACAAAATAGCCATTTTCGCTCTGAACCGTTCTTTGAACGTTGTTTTAGCTATTATCAAGGATATAAATATTACAGATACAAAAGATGTCATTGTTGCTATAGCTCACCTGGTATGATGGTGGACTCTTATATGGAATACCTGGGTTCGATTCTGGATGTGAACATAGTTTATTTAGAGTTTCTTTTTTTACATTAATGGTATAATTTTTTACAGTAAGGTTTCCAAATTTTTATTTGAGACTCGCCGAACAGCATTGAAATCACAGATAAAAAAGATGTGGGTTCAACTTTCATTTTGGAACAATTTTTCAAGCAACGGAAGGGAATGATCTGAGCATGCAGGAGGACTGACCCATCATAAACCTTTGTCGACTGTGCTGAAGAGAAAGGTACAGAACCAAATTATTTAATTAAAATTAGCTGCGTGTTCTCCTGTCCTCTGTCCTCCGGGCAACACACACACACACACACACACACACACACACACACACACACACACACACACACAGGGTACTGTCTCAGCTGTTATTTTCATTGAGGAGTGTGCACGTACAGCATGCGCGCCTCGTGCACGAGCCTACTATTGAAGCTGCCGTTACGCTTTTGGCCTGAGGGGGCAATCGCGAGCATAAAAATTCAAAACTCTGTAAAGTCCCTTTAAGAACAGGAGTGATGTGCTCAGTCTTTTTGGTTCTTCTTAAGATTCTAGCAGCAGCATTCTGCACAAGCTACTAGGGGCCACTGCAAATGTACTGATAAAACAAGTGAGCCACACCTTTAATTGATCTTTTTTAATGTCTGAACAAAAAGAAACTTGTGTTTCCAGGACTATGCAGCATAAGAGACACAGAAATACTAATGTACATCCGGTGTTGCACAACATAGCAAACAATAAAACAACATTTTTTGTGAGGGTTTTTTTTTGTGTAATTTTGTGTTTGCAGCTCACTTTCGGCTATTTATAAATTTAAAAAGACACGAATACCACAATTTACATGACTACAGAAGATAAAATATGATTTTTTTAGATTGAATTGCTCAACAAACGTATTAAGGATTAAGATAATTTGTAGCTGGTCTTCATATCTTGTCTGAGATTTTAATTTGTACCTTTTTATTTTATTCATAGTGGCGCAAAGAGGTCAAGAGTTTTGGTTCCAAATACAACGTCCCTCCTCGTACCAGCAGAGGGCACTGTCTACACTCCTGAACGGTTAAAAACGTGTTTGTTTTTTCCTTTTTCTTCATCACACACAAAAGTCTGATATCAAATCTCATTTCAACTCTTTGGTTTCTCTTCCTTTATAGTTTTTCTCTTTTTTAAGTTTGCATTTCACTGAATTTTACATCTGCCACATTTCTTCAAGTTAAAGCTGTTTCATCCTCATTTGAATCTAGCGACAAATCTTAGTTTGAAACAATAAATGAAAGCTGACCTTTTTTGTTTATTTATTGCATCCCGGTGTCAGTCAGATCTTCGGTTGTCATCACAGATCACAGCCGCTCGGTCCACACTTGCCCACACTTGTCAGCCTCACTTTTAGGTCAGCACAGACCCTTGACTCTCAGCTCAGCGTCACTTTCTGTGTTTTCAAAAATCTGACTCACATCTGAGCAAAAGGCCAAAGGAAAGTCCTTTTTCCTCTTGTTGAGTTGGGATGTTTATTACAGTTTAACCCTCTCAGGCTCAAAATAAGTTTTGATAAAAGGACGAACAACGAAGTCCTTCAGGGGAACTTCTGAGTTAAAACTGCTCATGAAACACGTGTGTGGAGTAACCAGGTAGGTTTTAACATTGCAAATCTGCGACACCTGCCTCCAGAGGGTTAAGGACACAAATTGTTTTTTAGTGCATGAAGGCATCAGCTGCTGTCATGTCTCTGGACTAATGAGACGTTTCTCACCAGAAAATAAATATTTATCATCATTTCACAAATACAAAAAAATACTTCATATATTTTCCCCTTTTTCCTCTCTTTTTAAGTCTGTCTGCTTGATTTTCAGTCGATTTTTTTAAACCCCACCAAAATAGAAAAAAACCACAATCCCTTGCAGCAGTAATGTTCAAATGAGCATCCTGGTCACGTTATCACATAGTAAGAAGAATGCATGTTAGTTTTCAATGTAGCGGTAACTATAACCTTTACTTAAAAATCCACAAACCTTGAAAGGTGCGGTAAAATACAGTGAGATGTAATATTATAGGTTCCAGGACAGTTTGATGGTTATGATAGGAGATGGTACGATTAAACAACAGCACACAGTAAGATGCATTTTAAGATATAAATAAAGATAAATGAAAATGTATGAAGGCACAATATGATTAAAAAAAGATATGAAATACAATAAAATAAAGGGAAATATATTAAAGGGGATACATTCTGACTTTTATTCTTAAGTTATAATAGTTCTATGGTTGATACAAAACATGTTTATGAAGTTATTTGCAAAAAGTCCCTCTCACATTAAGCAGTTTCAGTAGTTTTATTCTTAAAAATGTCAGTACCTTCCAGAAAGAACCGTTTGTGTCACTTTAAGAAATCAGTATGGAGCTGGCTCCGCCCAACTTTCCCCCTGTTCAAGCTGCTATGAGCTGAAATGCTCTAATTTCTGGGAGGGGCTTGAAATAGAGTTGATGTTCCTCCAGCAGCAGCTTTCTCTTGCACGTAAGAAGTGGTTCAGCTCTACATTCCCCGTTTATGACATCACAAACAGGGACTTTTTGAAATGGCTTGTTTTAAGCACATAATTCCTAAAGTCAAAAACTGATAGAGTGTTCAAAGAGGCTGCAGAGACTGTAAAAGAATGTAAAATGTGAATTTTGTCCCCTTTAAGAACAAATAAAATATATTAAGACAACAATAAACGAGAACAGATGATATATTTTATGTTATGTATAAAACTCTGGTATGTGAAAGTTTGTCTCCAAGATTACGACTGAATGTTCTGAGAAACCAGAATTATTTAGGAAGCAAAGACCATAAAATATGTGCCTGTCATGTCACTGCAGGCCTGTTTTGTTTTGAAAAATGAAAAGACAAGAAAAAAATTCAGACGGTAATCGGAGAAATAAGATTTACAGGCAGAATAATGAGACGGGCGGTAAAAGCATGTCTCAAAAATAGCCCCCTCCCTCCATCTGTGCCCTCACAGACAGACAGGCATGTCTGGTAGCACTCAGGTATGACAAAGTTGTGGTGGGCGTCTCACCCAGACACGGTGACTCACACACTCCAGAGGCTGACACATCTGGAAACCAACCTGCAGGAGCAAAGACGCTCATCAAAACAATGTCTGAGCATCTTCTTACCTGCAGCTTTCACACCTGCTTTAGAGGGAACACAGGAAGCCACTGTAGTGGCTCTAAATCTGTGGCATGCACAAGGTCACACATGAAACAAAGTGTCAAAATCTGCAAGTATTTTATTTGACAAAAGTTTAATTTTTGCTCCTTTATGTTTAATCTAATCCAAATTCTAAGCTGCATTTAAAAGTAAGATCCATTTGTGTTAAAAAAAACTTCTTTACCACTTAAGGATAAGTTACAGACCACCTGAGCTCTAAATAAAACTGCAAACGTCTCCTTTAACGGCCGCGCTGATTTAGATGTAATTAAAGCTGCAGGAAGCTGAGGACTTTAAGGGATGAGCTGTGACTTTGCTCGGAGTCTTTTATCGGCTGAAAGCAGGAGATTCACCAAACAAACATGCAGGCGAAGCAGTGTGAAGTGTTATCTGTTTGCAGAATGTCTGCAGAGATAAGAAGTAGGAGAGGGGACATTTGAAGTAAGACTGACCCTCTGAAGGAATAATGTGTGACCCCCACGTCTTTTTCACCTGCAACCCCGTTAATCCTCGAGTGATAATGTGAGGAGAAATGAGAAAGAAAACACCTCTAAAGGGCGAATCTAAAATAAAAACAGTCTAATTTCTGTACAGTCGTTGAATATTACATTATTTCTTTTTCTACATGCGATCATTTTTACCAGATAGTTAAAGATACTTAACTTTAAAAATTGGGCATCTTTCACCTCACATAATTAATGTATTTGTATAGCGCCTTCTTAGGGTTCCACAACCTCCCAATGCGCTTTACAACACAATCAGTCCTTCACACACACATTCACGCTGGTGGGGATGAGCTACGATGTAGCCACAGATGCCTTCGCACTGACAGAGGCGAGGCCTGCCATACACTGGTGCCACCATTCCCTCTGACCACTTGCCCAAAGACACAACAGCATTCTCTGGTCGGAGCCGGGATCGAGCCTGTAACCTTGCGATTACTTGACCTCCTGAGCTACGTCTGTCCCATGGGACATGTAAGCGTTGTAAACTTCAGGCAGTGGAGCGCTAAGGGGTGGCCGATGAGTGTATATAATGGACAAACCCTCCACGCCGTCATCCGTCACTCCAGGAAAATACAAAAATGTGCTGAGAGTGGGGCTTTGAGGGTGGAGGCAGGCAGATGATCAACTCCCATCAAAATCTGAGCCTATTTAGCTACGAGCTAACTGAGCTAACCAAACTAATCAGCGCTAACGGAGGTTGACGGGCATTTTAAGCCATAAAACCGCTCTTGAGTGACTCTGCTACCATCTACCTTATAGGATGTAACACTTTTAACCTGAGGTCGAGTCCGAGGCCTTCCTTGGAGCAAGCAAGAGGCAAGCTGCTAACGCTAGCATTGATGGCTCATCTGCTACTTGTCAATCATGTAGACACAATCCTAATTATTCATCATTTTGAGCTTTCAGCACCACTGTGTACAGGCTCAATCAAATTCTTGCCTGGCTCTTTGAGAGCGGATTTGGGACCCCTGTGGAGAAGAAAACTGCTCCTTCACCCTCATTTCCCAGCAGAAGGGTAATAAGGCTGTTAAGCCACTCTCTGGCTTCACTACAAAACACACACACACACACACACACACACACACACACACACGCACACGCACACACACACACACTTCTGTATCAGCTGAAATGTGATAACACGTCTCCTAATGCGACTCAAACCCTGCTTGCTGTAAATTTATTGATTTGTCTTCAGTCATTAACACAAACAAAAGCTCTGGGCAGAAAGGATTGTTCTATGAACACAAGTCAATACATGTTCTGTCAATATCCGCGTGTTTTAGGCTCGATTTGTGTTTGAATCCGCTGAGCTTTCCAAATAACCTGGGGGAGTGTTCAAGTCATCAGACAGAAACATCAAACACTTTTTGGCATCTAAAATCTGATCTGTGAAGTTTTCCTACGTTTGCTGATTTGTGTGAAGTCTTTACAGTGTGTGTGTGTGTGTGTGTGTGTGTGTGTTTTGTTTTTGCAGGGATGCAAATGAGTCCTTTAGAATCTCAATCAGGCTCACGTTACTGTTTCTACAGCTGTTCAGAGTTGTTCTTTGCTTTCGCTGCTCGACCTGCAGCTAAAACCTCTAAGCCTAAACACACACACACACACACACACACACACACACACACACACACACACACACACACACACACACACACACACACACACACACACACACACACACACACACACACAATGTGCCCACAGAGCTGAGTGTGAGAACCAGTCGACTCCTTAAAGTGACTCCTTAGGAATTCAGAACATTCATCTGACAACGCTGCAGTTTTGAACATGACAGGGAGAAATGTGACCCGTTTTCTATTTTGACTTTGATGCAAACACTAAGTTATGTTTTGTTTTTCCCATCTAAACCACAGATCTTTTAAATATGTCAAATAACATGATGCACTGGGGACATGTTCACTCAATCTTGAGGCGTTTTGTCACTAAAATGTAGGATTGACATAAAAGCTAACAGCTGAAATGAGTTTTCTCCGCCGGGTGTCTGGGCTCTCCATAAAAGACAGGGTGAGAAGCTTGGTCATCCGGGAGGGGCTCAAAGTATAGATCTGCTGCTCCTCCACGTCGAGGGGAGCCAGTTGAGGTGGTCTGGGACACGATGGAGGGACTATGTTTCTCGGCTGGCCAGGGAACGCCTTAGGATTACCCTGGAGGAGCTGGCCCAAGTGGCTGGGGAGAGGGAAGTCTGGGCCTCCCTGCTTAGGCTGCTGCAGTCATAACCCGAACAAGAGCCGGATGTATGTATGAATGGATCAAAGTTACAAAAGAAAACTTCACAGAGATTCCGGGGATCACTATTTAGCAAAGTGTGCCTCTATAAACAATATTGATCCATACGGACAATCAGGCTGATTTCTTCTCCGGGTCTGGAACTTTGCGTCACTTCCACAGTGTCTGGTCATGTGCAAGACTTGTTTTCGTTTAAACCAGAGGACTGCACAAACACAGTCGTCACAGCAAAGTCAAGAAAACTATAATAAAGAGACATTTTTATGGAAGTGGTGTCCTTTTGTCTCACTGCAGTGGGAGACGAGCTTGTTTTGCAGCTGATGAAAGAAATAGAGTCACACAATTTCCTGAACTACAACAAAGCTGGTTGATAAAAATGACTGTAGTTGCACACATTTTACTTCGTTTAAGTGGCTCTTGTTTTATTGTAGCAACCGCTAACTCACCCACACAATAACACACAAGTTTACAGTTTTTCCCAGTTGCTTTGGTGCATTTCTCACAACAGAATTGATCTCTGCACCACTACTAAGGCCTTTCTCAAAACAATTAGTGCAAACTGCAAAACATGGTGGATGACTTGCAAAAGTGAGTCACTTCATCAAAAAGAAAAGTCAGTTGCTCAAAATAAGTAGTCAATGCTTCAAAAGCAAGTCCCTTAATCAAAACAGATAATATATTCATCAAAAGCAAGTACTTATATCAGTCACAGTGTCAGGGCTGTCACAATTACCAGTCATTCCACCGGCACCTTTGGTCACAAAATCAAATGGTTTGAACATGTTCTCATTGTGACGGATTTAGGTGCTTCCCAATGACATGTCAAGTCTGAACAGCCTGCATGGCATGTTGAAATCCATAAATTGTAGAGGAAAATCAAGACACTTCATATGCACTCTTGATAATATTTAGTAATGGACACTGTTCACAGCATTGTGCAACTGGGGAAATACAGTACTTGCTTTCGATGAATATATTATCTGTTTTGATGAAGTGACTCACTTTTGCAAGTTATCCACCATGTTTTGCAGTTTGCACTAATTGTTCTGAGAAAGGGCTTAATAGTGGTGCAGAGGTCAATTCTGTTGTGAGAAATGCACCAAAGCAGCTGAGAAATTCAATTCAATTCAAATTCAATTCAATTCAATTCAAAAATACTTTATTAATCCCAGAGGGAAATTGATTAATCCCAGAGGGAAATTGATTAAATCCCGGTGTAATTAGATTCAGGTGTGATGGATTGAGACAGGGCAAACGGTTTTATTGACACGTGTCAGGTGAATGATGGAATCTATGGACATTGAAACTTTTGAATAATGGATATTGAAACTACATGGGACTCTTTTTGTGAAACAAGTAAATAAATTACAACTATTATTAGAAAGAAAAGACTGAAGAGCACTCATCTGACACGTGTCAAATTGTCTGGTTCATCACCTGTGGTTGATGAGCTTCTACTGAAGAAACTTTGGCTCCACACAAGCTTCTTTAATTCTGTTCTATGTCTGCAATTAGTGTAGAATTATTGTCACAAATTAATTTGCCCTAATAGAACAATCTAGTCCACTTTATCTGTGCCTACACATGGCAACACCACTCAAACCACGTTAGGGCCCATTTTTTTTCCAGGTGAAGAGCTAAAACTAATATCAGATTCTGCCAATAATAGGGCTCTAAACAATTCCTATGTAAATATTCTGCATATTTATTGCAAAATGTTCATTATTCTGCTGCTTTAGTGCTGCAACAATGTTTTATTAATAAGAAATTATACCTTTTGTTTAACTAAAGCATCTGTAAGCTTCCTGTGCACAGATTATTAAGAAAGCGTTGTTTCAGCTGTGAGATTAGACGATTGGATCAGTGAAAAAGAAAGTTGTCACAGACTCCATGGCATCGTTCAGAGAATCCGCAAATAGAGGCTTTCAAACGGTTTTGTTACTGACAGATTTTTGTGAGTTTAGAAAAGAAGCAGATGAGACGGCGGGTCCGACAATTTTGTTTTTCGTCGGACAATATTAGAACATGTCAGTGATGTCTGAGGTGTTTTTATAAAAACTGTATAATTAATACTCCTGGACAGGGTAGGAATTACACAAAGTCTTCCGGGGTAACCCAGTTATAGGATTAGGGAGGTGTTCCGTTTTGCCTTGGCCCCCAAAACGCCTTGAAATGACCGACAAAGTAATAATGTTTTGTTGCGCCACCTTGAGAATGCATCGTGCACTGGACGCAGTGGCGGTTCTACATAGAATTACTCCCCGGGCGAGGCCCCCGTTGAGCGCCCCCAATCACCCCCACCACGACCAACACCCCACCTGCACGAACACACGCATGTTTTCTACAAACAGGCATGTTTTATTAGAATGACTATTGAACATTCATTTTTCTAAGTTGCACAAATGTACATTAATTACTATGAAGTTGTCAGAATGTAAAGCAATATACATTATATACTCTATCAAAATATATAAAATCAAATACACAAAAACAAACAATAACTAAATATTAAGAATATATGAACATAATACATAATAAATATTCTAAATAGCAAAAATGTGTCACACATAACAAACTAAAGATAATCACTACAGCATTGCACTTAGAATAGAAAACACAAACTAAAATTAAAACCTAACCTTGATGCAAAGTCATCAATAATGTCGTCATATGAAGTCTGCTCCCCTACTGAGTGATTGATACTAATCAGAGCCAGGTTAGTGAGCCGCCCCTGAAACATAGCTGACCTCAGGTATGACTTGATCAAGTTTTGAAAAGCTCCTCTCAGCTTGAGCCACAGTGACTGGCAGAGCAGTCCAAAAGTTGGGGTAGATCTCCAATAGATCTTTATCATGATCCATAATATTTTAGAATTGCCTCTGAAATTGTAATTTAAACTGACATAAAAAAACTGTAGACTACCAAAAATGTCAACTTTTACAGAACAAATCATGTAAAAAATAGTCAGTGCAGCCATCTGCAATAAATAAACAGGATAGTTAGTGGTGACTGGGGAGTTTTCTTCTGCTTGTACAGTTGTTTTATTTATTATTATGTGAACATGATCAACATGTGTTTGTTGTTGTTCAGGCAGGCCACAGGCTGCAGCGAGCATTTAACAAATCCTAGTTTGAATCAGTAAAAAACGATTCAAGGAATTTTTTCGAACCATTTGAATATTCGTTTCAATAATTTAGCCCTATTAGCTCTGTTAGCAATTAGTTGACCGAATTTAACCATTAAAATCCCAGAATGATAGGCCTGTGTTTATGATATTATGAATGAAATGTGCGTTAAATGGAAGAACATCAAGATGTGATTGACTTTAGCCATTTAATACAGTTGATTCAGCCCCTACCCACTCATTTCATTTGGGAAAGACCCAGAGGTGAATTCCCCCGCCGCACCCCTCCCCTTCCTCTTCTTCATACACACACGGTGCACCTGAACCCTCTGTCAGAGGAGCGTCTGCAGCTGCAGGGGGCGCCAACTTGCTGTTTCCAATCCAGACACTGTGATATGACAGATAGAATAGAAAACCTCGGTGCGGCGCAGATTTCTTTCTTTTTTATTTTTTTACTCAGCGCTTGTGCGCCCCTTTTGTGTCATGAAAAAATGCCGCCCCGGGCAACTGCCCTGTCTGCCCGTGACTAAAACCGCTACTGGCTGGACGAGGCGCTCTGCGTCCTCTCCGCTCAACATATCCCGCTATGCTGGGAGTCCATAAATATTGTAATATAGGCAGAAACTGGATCTTTCCCTGAAAGATCTCTACCTCCCCATAATTCGACCCTGCTAGGAAAAACCGGACATTTTGACCAATGTAGGACCCCCCCCAGTTAAAACCTACCTACCTGGTTACTCCACACACGTGTTTCATGAGCAGTCTTTAACTCAGAAGTTCCCCTGAAGGACTTAGTTGTTCGTCCTTTTATCAAAACTTATTTTGAGCCTGAGAGGGTACATTTTATTTATAATTACGTGTATGTTCGTAACACGTGTCCTCAGACTTCCGCACACGTTACACCCAAACGAGCGGTTCGGCCGTGGGAAATGTGGTACGTCTTGATTTTGGGGTGATTTTGGTTACTATGTCACCCAAACATCTTGACTTTAGGCCTCTTTAACACATGGCCACTCTCTTTTGCTAACAGGCAGGTCCCTTTCTAAAAACTAGTTGTTAATGTTCTTTTGTTAAACTTCGTGTGGCCCAGACAGAAGCTTCCACAGACATGAGTGTTTAGGGTTTATGGGGGGAAACTGGAGCGCCCAGAGAAAACCCCACGCAAACACAAGTGTAGCAGTCTCAACAGACTCTTGTGCTGCCCGGTTTTTAAACTCTAACTATTTTATTTCTATCTGTATCTAACACAGCTATGCCTAACCAGGGCCCCTACCCAGTATATTTTCCAGAATAATCCATTTTTCTGTAAACTCTAAGTAATAGTTTAATTTTAAAGATGGTGGGCTAGTCCTCACCATCCACCTTCTAGAGACTTTTGTAACTGAGTCTGTTTCCTTCAAGGATTCTCGCTGCAGAGACACCTCCTGTGATTGTTTATGGAGATGTCTCTCAGCTAAGTCCTTCTGTCACTACTGCAGTCGTTGCCTTTGGCAGAAAAATCTTCTGATCTACATTTTGTTTTCATTTCTTTATTGAAAGTCTTCATTTCTCCACGTTTTCTATAAATTTGTTTCATTTTCTTCATCATTTGCTGGACTAATGTCTCCATCTCTGAACTGTCTTATTGAATCTGACATTTTGTCTTTTGTGATCGTCGATTTCCTTGTGAAGTTGTAACGTGTTGTCTAGCAGAAAGAATGTCATTTTCATATCTTCGTTTCATTTCCTCTAATGAAACGTTGCATACTTGCAAACGGTTTTGTTCTTCCAAAAGCTTTTCGCGCATTTCCTTCTCTCTGAGTTTGAAACGCTTCTCTTGGCGAACAAACTCATGAGTCATCTCACTGCTCAAATTCTCCAACTTAATCTTTGTCTGTTCGTGAGCCTGGATTTGCTTTTCAAGTTCCTTTTCTAATCCTGCTACCTGTCCTTTGGCAGAAATAATCTCACTTTCATGTCTTTGTTTGACTTCATCCAACAAAACGTTTTGTTCTTCCAAAAGCTTTTCGCGCATTTCCTTCTCTCTGAGTTTGAAACGCTTCTCTTGGCGAACAAACTCATGAGTCATCTCACTGCTCAAATTCTCCAACTTAATCTTTGTCTGTTCGTGAGCCTGGATTTGCTTTTCAAGTTCCTTTTCTAATCCTTCTACCTGTTCTTTGGCAGAAATAATCTCACTTTCATGTCTTTGTTTGACTTCATCCAACAAAACGTTTTGTTCTTCCAAAAGTTTTTCGCGCATTTCCTTCTCTCTGAGTTTGAAACCCTTCTGTTGGCGAACAAACTCATGAGTCATCTCACTGCTCAAATTCTCCAGCTTAGTCTTTGTCTGTTCGTGCGCCTGGATTTGCTTTTCAAGTTCCTTTTCTAATCCTTCTACCTGTTCTTTGGCAGAAATAATCTCACTTTCACATCTTTTTTTTTCATCTAATAAAAGGTTTCGCTCTTCTAAACGTTTTTGGCGCATTTCCTTCTCCATGCGAATGAAACGCCGATCATGCCAAACACACTGTTTGCACTCCGTACTGTCTAAATCCTTACACTTAGTCTTTGTCTGTTCGTGTGCCTGGATTTCTTTCTTAAGTTCGTTTTCAATTTCTTCTACCTGTCTTTTGGCTAAAACAAGCTCACTTTCACATCTTTTTTTTTCATCTAATAAAAGGTTTCGCTCTTCTAAACGTTTTTGGCGCATTTCCTTCTCTATGCGAATGAAACGCTGCTCATACCAAACACACTTTTCGGACACCCTACTGTCTAAATCCTTACACTTAGTCTTTGTCTGTTCGTGTGCCTGGATTTCTTTCTTAAGTTCGTTTTCAATTTCTTCTACCTGTCTTTTGGCTAAAACAAGCTCACTTTCACATCTTTTTTTTTCATCTAATAAAAGGTTTCGCTCTTCTAAACGTTTTTGGCGCATTTCCTTCTCTATGCGAATGAAACGCTGCTCATGCCAAACACACTGTTCGCACACCGTACTGTCTAAATCCTCACACTTAGTCTTTTTCTGTTCGTGTGCCTGGATTTGTTTCTTAATTTCGTTTTCAAATCCTTCTGCCTGTCCTAGTTGTGGCTCGGTCTCTTGAAAACTGGTTTGCTGGGCAACACACTGTTGGGTCATTTTACTGCTTAAATCCTCCAGTTTAGTCTTAGTAATTTGATGTTCTTGAAATTCCTTTTGAAATGCTTTTTCAAAATGTTCTGCTTTTTGTTTGGCATAAAGAAGTTTGTCTTCAAACATGTTCTCTTGATGTGAAATGCGTATTTTTTTCAAGAGATCTTTATTTGGTTCTTCCTGTTTGTTTTTCTCAGGGATGTTTGCTTGCATCTGAGATATGGTCATTTGGTGAGCCTCCTTTTCATCCTCTAGCTCAATTTCAAGATGTTCAATCATTTCTTGGGTGGTAAGAACATCCTTATTATATTTTTCTAAGAGTTTCTGGTGAGAAACTTTCATTTCTTCCAGAGCTGTCTTCGTCTCATCCATCTGTGCTAGGAGAGCCCCGTTATCAGCTTTCAGACGCTCAATGAGTTCCTGGTTCACTTCTTTTGTTTGTAAGTGAGAATCTCTTTCTTCTCTAAATTTCTGTTCAAAATCTTCTGAAAGCTGGTTTATAATGGGAAAACTGGGTTCATTTTTGATGCTTTGTTCATTTGAAACCAGCAAATGATCATTCAGACATTCTGCTTTCAACTCTTCTATCTTTTGTCTTTCAGTAAGAAAAAGCTGCTCAATTTGGAGTGTAAAGTTAGAAATTAAATCCATTTCTGCTGGCTGTTTATTAAACTCTTGGTCTATATACGATCCTATTTTTGTGGAAACAAGAGTTATTGTGGATGTTTGGAGTCCCTGACACAAAACTTGTAAATTGATGTTAAATAAGTCCTTAGCTAGTTGTATTTATTCTAATTTAAAAGAATAAATAAGATAATTTGATTTACTATGCAGGCCTTGTCACGCGTTGTCGCTCTGTGAGGTTTCTCGGAGAGAATGAACCGATTGTGTGGTCTGACGACCTATTTATAGTGTTCCGAAGCCTTTATGACGTCATCAAAGGCTTTGGTTGTTTTGCTCCTGAGGCTGCTGCTGCGGCTGCGCAGTGGTCTTCGCTGGACTCGCGAGATTACAAGATCCCTCGAGATTTCAGGTCACGGTTTGTTAATGCAATCCGCCATTAAAGCAAAAAGAAGAGAATCATGTTTGATATCGATGTTTGATGTCTTATATGATGTTGTTCCTCTCAACTGCCAGGATTAAAGCCATGAAAACACACCACTGCACTTCTGGAACGATGCTGTGCATAAATAAGTCGTTTGGTCACACGTAAGCTTCATATATATGAAATAGCATCGCTGCAGAACTTTTATTTTTAAATTTTCCAGTGACTTTACACTGAAACCGTGTGTGATTCTCTGTCTAGCCCTATGTTAAATGTGGAAATTGACGCATCCCAAAATGCACTGTGCTCTTGTGAGTGGGACGTCAGCAGACAAAGCGATCGTTGGGGCAAAAAAAAAAAAAAAACAAGCAGTCATTTACAGCCAGGGGCAAAAAGCTCAACGCTTATGATGCTATTGTCGTTAGCATCGGTAGAGAATACATCACTGCACCGCTAATCCCTTCACTCTGCACCGGGACAGCTTCCTCAGAGCGCTGAGGCTCTTGCTCTGTCTGGGGCTCTTCCACCTGAGCGACACGCTGCGGCGCAGTCAGCCACCTGAACCACCCGCACATCCCCCCTCGACTTTCTGATCGTGACTCAATCCCCAAACCAGGACATTATATATATATATATATATATATATATATATATATATATATATATATATATATATATATATATTCATTCAAAATTTCTAAAATAAACACAAGCAAATACAGAACATAAACATAATGAACAAAATACATTTGAATGAAAAGGAGCAGATAGAAGAAAAATCTCATAATGTCTGCCCCTTTTTACAAAAGAAAATTATCCATAAAACATTTACAATATAACCTCAGTCCCTTTCTAATTTTTATATATAATCATTGGTATTTTAATTTACCTTTTCATAATTACTTAATACATTTGATTTCATACATTTTTTAAATATAGCAAGTGAGTTTGATTCTTTAATTTCTCTGTTAAGTGCATTCCACAATCTTACACCATTTACAGAAATATTACATTCCTTCATTTTGGTTCTGAATTTAGTTTTTTTTTAAGACATCAGTCCCTTTTAACATGTACCCTCTTACTCTCTTATGAAACATTTTCTGAATATTAGTTGGTAAATTACTCGTATTCGCTCTGTACATTATTTGCAAAATTTTCCACTCTACCAAGTCAGGAAATTTCAGTATTTTATATCTAATGAATAACGGATTAGTGATCTCTGTAGTTACTGATTCATGTACAGCATGTGTTTTGGGCTGTTGCCTTCACTCAGACTATCTGAAAAACAGCACACCTTAGGGCCGACATGTTTTCAGTCAAATATTTTGTGTCAAGAATCCTGAAAGTGTTCATCAGACTGAAGTTAGCTTCAGAAAATGCAGCAGCTTCCTTTTGGCATCAGTCTTTACCAGCATTAAAGCTTTTTGCTAAACTAACTTTAGCCATTAACTTTTTTTTGTTGTGTTTTTATGTTAAAAGATTAAAAAAGAAAAGATAAAAAATACAACTATCCATACTGAAAGCATTTAACATTTGGATGTGGCATCTGTTCTTCTTCCATGAGATCCTGCAATTAGATAATTTCGGAGGACGAGATGTCAGGTGGAGGTCCTCTGTGGTTTTTGAGGACAGAATCCCCAGCGGAGGTCCTACCCAGGGTGGCGCCATGCTGAGGGGCCTTTCCTTTGCCCTGGCAACAAGACAACAAGACTGGGGTTAAATTAGGAAAGGCTAACCCCAGAGCTGTGGTGAAGACCGGGCGAGGTCAAGTTCTCTAGTCTGCTTTGATGATACTTGACGTTGTCGAGCACAGCAGCAGAGAGACATTCTTCATCTGCAGCAAGCAGATCCTAAATGGACCAAATGCTGCTGCATGAGCAGGACCCGTGTTACAGTCATTACCTATTTATTCCTATCTGAACGCTGCCATCTCTCTTTTTTCGTTTAAGAATTCAGCTTCGTGAAAAATCAAAGTCAATGTTGCTTGTGACAGTGTGAGCGTCCTGTCACAATGTCCCGATTGATGATGCGCCCTGGCTACTTGGCCAAGGGGATGTCACTTTGGCTGACTGGTTAGAGCGTATGACTCTCACCCGGGAGTCTGGGGATCGAATCCCGCCTGGGCCCTCATTTATCCACCTTGCCACATTTGTGCTGTTTGATAAATACCACCATCAACGATCCGTTTTAGTCTCTGGAGCTGCTTCCATGATTTAAAACTTTAGATTTCTGCACCTTCTGGGCGCTTGAACTACATAAGCCCAGGCTGTGTGTAAATGTTCCCCCACCAGTACCCTCCTTCTTTTCTACTCAGGTTTTATCAGTTAGCGTTTGCGGTTTCTATATTCTTTGGGCTTGATACAGATGTGAAAAATCAATCTCAGCAACTGAAGGGGAGTAACTCTTTGCTCTCTCAGGAGCCTAAAGTCCTACGTGGCCTGAATTAGCAACTGTAACCCCAATACGAGACAAGAGTTCTTGCAGTAAAAAATAGCCTTTAGTGCACTTAAAGTTAAGACAGGTGGCCTAGATTGGAAATTATGGAATGAAGCAGTAAATGACATGGTCGAAGGTGAGTGAACACACCTAGCACTCTTTCTGAGTAATTACAGATAGGCGGAACCGGAGAGCGGCCATCTGTCTGCCATCAAGCGGCCGGCTTCTTAAGGAGCAGGGAGACACACCTCAGCGCTGGATGATTACTCAACCTAGTGTTACCTGAGTGTCACGAGCCTTTATTCTAGAATCCCCAGCCTCCACCTACAGGACCTACCATAACTCTGGACTCACGCCTGTCTCTCAGCTCCCCAGCCAAGCCTGACCGACCCGCTCTCCTCCGCCCTCTGCATCCTCCCCGGACTCCGTGGATCTCCCGAGTTTCACTCTGCCCCCCTCTGCTCCTGCCACTCACCAACCGATTGGACATTCCTCCTTCCCGAGTCCCGAGTCTCGCTCCTAAGAGCGATTGGACTAAAGAGACTGGACAGAGTTTCCAGATATTCACCTCGCCTTCTTGACGATGCTCTTTTAGTTCGCCTTAGATATAATAAATTATCGTTTACTCGCCGTAATCCCTGTGTTCTGAGTTGATTCGGGATGTCCTGGGTCAGACGGCTAAAACCCAACATGACAGTAAAAGGAATGGCTTACAAGATGAATAAATCTTTTTAGAGTTCTAATTTTATTTAAAAACTTTTAAGCATCTTTTTATTAACTCATTCACTGCCAATGACGACTTAAGTCGTCATTTGCATTTTTTAAATGTTTGAGCATCCGAACGAGCCCCCGCGCTGAGACAGCAAACATCTCAGCCCTGAAGCCGATCTTCATCCGCATACGTCACACGTCACGTGATCAGGAAGCAGAAAATCCATGTGTTAGGAGATCGTTTTGGGCCGTTCCTGTAAAAAAAAAAAAGTGAGGCGCGAACCGGAAAAGTGTCTGCCGATCACAATTCGACAACGGATTATGAAAGAACGGATAACGCTCGAAACACGCGGATTCTTCCTGATGTAAGAGGTGAGTCTCCTCTTTGTTTTGGTGTTTTTGGCGTCGACATCATCCTAGCTCGCAACGTTCTGTGACTCTTAAAAAACAGTAAAAATGGTGAGAAACGCTGGCAGCGAAGGCCGTTAGCGATCAGGAAACGGCTGGCAGTGAATGAGTTAATCGCCTTACCTTCATCAAACCTAAACGTGACCATGTTTTTTTGTGGTTTTGGGTTTTTTTGTTTTTTTTGCTCAACTTTCAGAATCAGACAAGACTCCATCCCAGAAATTTCCTGGAAATCCTACAGTGGAAGCATGGCTATTGGAGAAAGCCTGTTTAAGGTCAAAGTTCAGACATTCAAGATTTTCTGCTAGAGAGTAGAAATCATGGTTTCATCAATGACAGCAAGTAGTCCAGGACTGAAGCAGCCCCAGATGTTTTTATTTATTTATTTCAACCTTTATTTGACCAGATGAGTCGATTGAGAACTCATCTCTCATTCTCATTTACAACAACGACGACACACCATCACACATTTCCACTATCATGGTTGCCTAGTACAATATTTATCTGAAATGCAGTGTTAGTTGTACTCCTGATTTAAAGGAGCAATATGCAAGAATTCTGCAGTGAAATAGTCACAAAACTGTCTAATGTCTCAACCATGTTGGAAGGAAGGTTACATTTGAACGTTTCCTTTTAAGCCTGCTGGGAGATTTTCCATTTTTCTCCTTTCAAAAAAACTATAAAGGAATATAGTTATCGTTTACAATCTGAGAGCCACATCCTCTCACCCGAAGCGGTTAAATCTGGTGAAGGGTGACCATGCGTTTGTTTCCGATGCGTTGGGGCTCCCAGTGTTTTCCAGGAACACTGCTCAGAGCCACTCGGACCGTTGCAGCTCGGCCCGACCACTGTTTCCAAGGGCACGGTTCAGTATTTTCCCTCTACTTTCTCCCCTATTTTTAGTCCATGCTCCATTGAGGTACCAGGCAAGGCTGAGTCAGCTGAATATGTGATTCTGGCTGCTGATTGGCTAGGGGGCGGAGTCACTAGTTGCTCTGGAGTTTTTTTTTTGCTTTCTGTTTCACTGCCTGCAGCCATTTCCTGGTACAGAGTCTGACAAAAAGCCCTAAAACTGAGCAAAATGTCCAGCAACACCAACATTTTTTCAGCTGAGTTGTGTTTCTGTGGAGCATACAAGTTGCCTAACACCATTTACTGATCCCCTCATGCTATTTTTCACAAGTAAAAATCACACCCATGCTGTACAGAGCTGTTTTAGGATGAGTAGCGTTCCAGGAAGACCACCTTTAGAAGCATTAGTCACCTCTAAAACTATCTCAAGCTACCTTTTCAATTAACAACTCAACATTACAGTGAAATTTATGTGTGAAGTTAATAATTAGTCAATGGTACTTCCTTTAATGAGACGTTCAGAACTATACCAGCAAGCTAACAGCCAGCACTTCCCCCAAAGCCAGAAAAATATTCCCATAACAAGTGTAGTAAGTGATCCCTACGCCAAAACACCCAAGAGTGCTAACACCAGATATAATAATGTATTCACTTACATATCAACTCATTGTGTGAGACTCGTCATCTAGAACCTTCTGGTGCTGATCTGTGACTGGCAACAACAATGAAACTCAGGGAAAGGTAGTGAGAAAGTGACATTTTGTCCATAAAAATAGGCTGCAGTAACAAAGTTGACCACAGGATGTCATTTTTGCGTCATTCTTACATATAGGACCTTTAAAGTGACAATGTGTAGTTTTTACCATTAACCTCTGGAAATATCCATTGGAATGTTGTAAATGAATCAAAAGATATCCAGTTGTTGAAAAATAATGGCGATTTAATAACATTTAACCATACAAATCGGGTCTAAGATACATGGGAGTGGGTCTAAGTCTCTGAGCGACGCCATATTGTATGCCATGTTTTCTTCTACAGAAGCCCATGAGAACAGAATGCATTTACTGGTTTGTAACAAATGGTTACAAAAATTTCAGCATTAATAAACGTTCTTTCACACATTTACCGCTTCACTCATTGCAAGTGATGAAAGGGAATCTCTTGTTCTTGTTTTTTTGCTGGAGGTTGTGCTCCTAGGGATTTTTACCCTAATGGCTGTTGGTAAGGTCTTACTTGAACACAAAAAAATGCTTGCTTGCAAAGATTTAGGTCTCTACTGCCCCCTACATCCAGGGAAGCTACACACTGTCACTTTAACAGGACACCTTCCAGAAAGTTCCCCTTTTATCTCTTCAGAAGATTTTCCCAAATGTTTTTGGGGATCATCAAGAGATTGTGCTTTTAAATGTGAGATCGACTCTTACCTGAGTGATGCCTGCAGTACTTCAGATGTTCTTCTGTGTTCTCTTGTTCTTTATTTCTTTAGAACGGGGCACTTTGTATTGATTCCTTGGATTTTTTTTTTTTTTTGCATGTTTCATGCAACGTTGATGTGAATGGTTCGTTAAAAATGGTTTTTACTCTTCTGTCTTTTGCATGGCCAAAAGTGAATCAATCTTAATAAAAGCATGAAAGAGGGTGTGATAAAGAGGCTTTTTAAAAAGACTGTATGGTGGAGTTTGAGTTATCTACACTGAGTTCTCATGGGAGTCAAATATCAAAGATGACTTTTATTGTAGATGCAGATGATGGAGCGACGGCCAGCTGTCAGCCTGATGTTCGCTTGTTCCCACACCCCCAGGAATAGATTGGACCATGTGATTGGAGCATTTCCTCGCTACAGCACAGCCTTAAATGTTCACTCTGCAAATGCAGACAATGTTTATCTTTTGTAGCATTTGTGTTTTTTTGTCTAATCCGCCTGCATCTGTTTCTTAATTTTGCATATGGAATACATTTTAATTGAATTAATGCAAAACTAATAATTACATGTTTTTGTTTGAAATGAATAGGACATTATTCTGGATTTCAAATCAAGTCAAATCAAATTTGGTGCATTTTTATAACTGTAATTTTGGTTTGTGTCTAGAATAAACGTCCTTGATGTGCGTGCAGCCTTGGCATCCTGGTAGCCAACATCAGCATCTGTATCTGGTCAAAGATATAATTACTTTACATATTTGATTTAAATCCACAAATCTGTTTACTCATTTTAAAAACAAACATCTGCTCGCAAACATCTCTAGTAAACTCGCTATCATGTTTGTCTGCAAATATATTTACACGAGCAACAAGTCTAAGTTTCTTAAAATTACATTGTAAAAGAGCTGCTTTAGTACTGAACTAAAGCACGTATTATCTGATTTATGTTCTACAAAGTAAAGCAAAAACACTCCTTTCTAACACTTTTGTAAAATCCAAATAGGAGCAAAACAAGAAATAAGACAAAAGTTGACAATAAAGTAGTTCAAGTTTTTTATGAATTTACTTTCATAAATAAAAATCACAAAGTATGTCACGAGTAGTAGTAGTAGTTAGTCGTAGACATAGAAGATTCAAAAATCTAAACTATTAAAAATAAAATGTGTTGTGCAGATAATCAAACCAACAACAAATTAATATTTGGCTGCCGGTGATTAATTCCAAATGGTATTCTCGAAAAAGTTTTGAAAATGTCTCAAATTGTTCGAGAGTTTTAGGTTTCCACGTGTGAGTCTCGGACATGTGTGACCAGAATAAAAGGTCAACTTTACTCATATTTTTAATACATTTGAAGTGGTCTTTAGTAGAAATGCCTTTTAAGTCGCTCTGTGTGTGTGTGTGTGTGTGTGTGTGTGTGTGTGTGTGTGGGGGGGGTGCTTTGGTGCACATGTTTGGGGACTAAAGGCTGGTTTATGCTTGACGCGTCCGCGAGGTCCGCACGGCTCCGCGCGGAAAAGTTGCGTCATTTTAACAACCACGCCTCCACCGCGCCTCCGCACGGCCCAGAATTTCCGCAACGCGCACCTCGGAAAATTTCTAACCACGCGGACGGACGGACGCGGAAAAACATGGCGGACCGGCAAGAACTAGTACGGCAGAGGTTCGTAAATACAGACATTTGTATGATTCAGCTCTCAAAGATCACCGTGATCAATATGTTGTTAATAATTCTTGGAGAGAAATAGCTCGCACTGTCGGAAAAGACGAGAACGCTGTTAATAATGCTGAAATGCCATGTTGTAAACAATAATTTCTACTTCTACTATGGTGTAGTGTTGGATGCATGCTGTAGAGCTCCATGCTGCCCCGTTTAGTTTGGGAGAATATTGGCTCACCGCAGAGACAAGCCGTACGAACCATAAACACTGCAAGTTGTGAAGCGCGTTCCATCCGCGAGCCACATCACCGCGCGGAAAGTGAATGCGTCAAGCATAAACCAAGCTTAAGAAATCAGCAGAAGGAGAAGATGGCAGAACAGCAGCACAACTCTACCACTGACTGTTTGTTCTGCAACGCTGATGTTTTATTTTCACAAATAACTCAAACCTGAAGGAGTTCTATCGTGTGGTGGAGTTGCTAATGCTAACAGTTAGCTTCTACTAGTTGAGACGTTTTGTGCTGTTTCCTGGACGCTAAACCAACAACAGTGTTGAGTCAAGATGGGTGAGGCCAAAAACGTTAAGTGACAGTGAGACATAGATCTGTCAGGCTTTTCAAATCCTAGTTTCAACATCTTTTTCCTATCAGAAGCTAATGCAGGAGATAGATGTAGAAGACTATTTTCATGTTCAGCCTGCATGAAAAACTCAGAGTTAATGATCAGAAAGAATCATTAAAAACATTTTTTTAGTGAAGTAGACGTTTAATAAAATGCTTCAGAAACCTGCACCACAAAATTCTACGTAGAAACATCAGAATTGCGAGCATCTGGAACCAGTCTGGAAATGGAACAAACTGAGAACAAATTGAGAGACGACTAAAATGCAACTGTTGCAATTTTTGTTTGCATTTACGCAACGTGATCCAGCAGTGAATAAAAAACATTTCTTAAAAAGTGTCACAGGTATCAATTCATTTACATTTTTGAGTGCAACTGGTATAGATTTTCAGGTGAGCCCTCCTGCATTCAGTCTCTGTTCTCTGACAAAAAAGGACTGCTCAAAAAAACATAAATTTGCTTCCTGCGCCTCAACCGTCTGGCTGCAGCCCTCAGGCAGTCCTGCTGCTGTTCCTGTTTCTCTGACGTCAGTCTGTTATTTGAAGAAGATCTGGTCAGGTTTCCCACGGGGCTGGGACCCTGCTCTTCTCCCTGACCCCCTGGGTAGCTCGGGGTCACGCATCAGAGAGAGAAGAGAAAAGCAGCTACTCCTCTGATTTATAACACGGAATACCTTCAGGGACTCAGCAGGTTCTGGTTACAGAAATGCGTCAAAGTTCCCCAACACCAACATTTGTTTAAACGTCACCCATTTAGAACAATAACTTAATGCTGAATGTCTTTTAGAACTCTTTGTAGCATGTCGGGAAAAAGGCAGGAACCAAGCTGTTAGCATTTGTTTTCAGATGTAAGCCAGCTGTAGTGTTTGGACCCAAATCCATAACAGAAACCACTGCTGTCAAGATAACCTTTGCCCTTTGCAAAGAAGATTTTATCTCAGGTTGTCAGAAAATGTGTCCCCCTGAATCAGGATCAGCTAAAACTGCTGAGTCATGATCTCATGCTCCTGTTCTAATATTCAGGGACAGATAAACAGAAGTTGGTGTGTTAGTTCTGTGTTTGCGAGATGGGTGGAGGAGGCGTTTAGCGCTCCTCTTGTTGTGTCCCTTGAGGGCTTTCGGGGGAGCCTATCAAGCCTTAAGTCGAACCCTGTTGGTAATGTTGTTGACCCTAGAGAAACAGCTCTGAGAAAGGCTGCATTAACGTGTCATAAGCATAGACACAGCTGTATGTGACAGGGTGAGCATCCTGTCACTGTGTCCCGATTGATCATGCTCCCTGGCTACTTGGTCACAGGAATATTCCTTTGGCTGACTGGTTAGCATGCGTAATTCTCACCCGAGGAGTCTGGGGATCAAATCCCGCCCGGGCCCTCGTTTCTCCACCTTGCCACATGTATACAAACACTGGTCGCTGTAATACTAACTGCAGAATACTAGCAGGAGCTATACTGCTCATGCTAGCCTGAGAAACTTCTAATGCTAGCCTGAGCATTTGCTAAAGCTAGCCAGAGCCACTACTATAGCCTGGGCAATTGCTAACGCTTGCCTGAACTACAGCTAACAATAGCCTGAGCTACTGCTATTGCTGGCCAAAATTACTGCTAATGGCCCAAACTATCCTGAGCCACCGCTAGCCAAAGCTACAATATTGTAGCTGATTCTTTGCTCCAACACACCTGATTTAAAACAGTGAATACTAATGGGCTTCTGCAGCTTATGAGGTGAATAAATCATGTGTTTTAGGTTTCCTGGAGCTGGAAACATGTGAGAATCCTCCTCAATCCAGCAATGGTTATATTAAACATACAGATTGCTGCAGATTTGTGAGAAGATGTTTGATTTGACCAGCATCGTAGATTTGCAGCAAAGGCACATCTGCAGGCAGCCCAGTCAAACAGTGTGTCTGTGAAGCCATAATTTTATGAATCCTGCAGAATAAAGTCTGTTTTTTCACATTTCATGACCTTAATGGTCTTTTTCATATTTTTGTCTAATATGAGCCCAAAATTGGAACCTTTCTACTGATTGCACATTGTTGAAACATAATTATTTCCAAAATCCATCTTGAGAGATTTTCTTTCTCTAAAGTACATCACATCACCTCTGCAACTAAAAATGACAGTAGCAACATCCTTTGGAGATTTAGTGGCTCTTCTTGATGCAGTGGTGCCACTGTTGAAGCTGCAGATGAAAGTCCAGCTCTCAACAGACTCCTGTGTGCTAGCTTTTGTGTCTCTGTCCCTGAGTCATGAACCAAGCTTCTCTCAGACATGTGTAGTCCTCTGAAGCTGCTGGCGCAGAAGAACTAGGCCAGATTTGACACACTTCACAAGCCATGCTAACTCTGACACACATTATTACTGCTCAGAGCACCGAGGTGGAAAAATCATGCTGCAACTGGAGAACTGTGGAGTCTGACGAGCTAGTCAGTGTGAAAGTTTGCTTGGAAAGAAGCTCAGATTCTATCTGCGTGAGAGTCACACAGAAAAGACAGTCATGTGGAAAATACAGTTAGATGCTAAATTTAGAACTGCAGAAAAAACTAATAAAAATTTCCATTGTCTCAAAAATAAGTAAAAAAAAAAAAACAAACAGATTAGTTTTTGCATTTAAAAAATAACAAACTAAAAATAAAAATATTCCTCCAGAGTTGGAGGAATACATTCTTTGCTAATAGTTTGGACACAACTTGGCTGATTTGGATAAAAGGTAGTTTTACGGGAGTAAAAAGCAATCCCACATATGCAGCCTTGAGTAGTCAACGCCTGCTAGTTTACCATCCTCTTTCAAACAGCCAGACATCGTTTTGCAAGCAGACTGAAGTCATAAACAGGTACACCAGCCCCCCCCCCCCCCCCCCCCCCCCCCATGAAAGCCCTGCTTGCTCAGCACCAGACAAATCCAAACCCCGTCAGCCCTGTAATAATCAGACCTGAATTGTTCTCCTCCAGCTGTTACGTGTTTATTTCAGACTGAGGAAGAAAGGCTTGACTCAAAAACACCACCATATGTTTAAAGCTTGTACTTTGAAGCCCTTAACAGGATGTCCCAGCAGGCCCTCTGGGTCAGAGCGAAGGACTGAGACGCAGCCACACAGGAGGTCTATTGTTGTGTCCCTCTCAGGGAAAGACAGTATGAGAAAGGGAAGCATGTGGGGGAAGAAAGAAACAAAACACGCATTTTCATTTAGCCACATTACATGCTGATTGTATTTTAAGCTTTTAAGCTAGCAAAATTTGGAGCTTCAGCTTGTGTTTTTCATTCATTTTTTCCTAATCTGTCAAGGGCAAGTCCGATAAAGCCACGCTGTGGGTAGCAAATGGCAGAATCTGTTGAATGTTAATAGCAGAAATACTTCAGAAAATTTGACTCTTACTCATTTTTCACCATTAGCCCTCATCCTATAGCCGGCATACCACAGGGCTGTGTACTAAGCCCATTTATCTGAAATAAAATGGGACCAAGTTGGACACAAAATGTTAATTAAGAAATACTTCTAATGAAAAACTGGGGAGGGAACAGCAGCAACTCTTACAAAAGAATGGCTGTAACTAACATAAAACACAACAGCAGCAAACAGCGAGAGGATCTGACAATGAGAGGGTGAAAGGAATGTCTGTTTAACTGTGAAGAGGTTGATTACAGAGTGGAGACAGCTGGACCAATCATGGACTGCAGGTGTAACCCGGCTGCATAAATGAAGAAGCTTATTTTTAAACATTTTACTCATATCTCAACTATTTCTTAATATTCTGCATTTATGAACTTCATAGCTTTTCATAAATGTACTGCAGGTGATGGAAAGTGGATTTGATTTCGTTTAAACAAAACATCTGTCTGTTTCTCTGCTTTCACGTGGATTAATCACAAAGCACTGAGTAAAAAACCAGCTTGAGCCTTGTTTCTATGTAATCTGTCTCTGCAGTTTCTGATTTACAATATTTGTGTCAGTTAATTAGCTTAAACACAATGACACCTGCAAAGGCATGTATATTATTATGTGCACATTGTTATACAATTTATCTATTTGACTGACAGCACATTGGTGGCAGGATTTTAAATAAGTCTTAAACATTTTAATGGGTGTCTGTGCAGTGGCACACCCAGAACATCTTCATATGGGGGTGGGGTGGGGTGGGGGTGGGGGGGCAAAAAATGTTGGCATGTCAAATCTGTCCTTATGTTAACTCTGGGAGTGTCAGCTTGAGGCTTTGCAGCATGCGCCGTTGCTCATTTTCATTAAGAAACAAAATGCATCAAACACATTTACCTCAAATTACAGAAAAACATTTCAGAACAAAAGACATTTCATATCTTAATTTGAATTTTTTTCAACATTTACCGTTTCTTTTTATAGAATTTTAGAAAAATGTAATGCATGTTTCTGTCTTCTCAAAAACATCCACAAAAACAATATTTATGAAATTGTTTTGAAATCAATGAGCAGCAGTGACCTATATAAGTGTATGATTTGTTTATTTAATAAATGATTATATATTTTAAAGGGTTTTACATTTATTTATTTTTATCAAAGAGGATTAATTTATGGTTTATGTGAACATGAAAATAATTTATTAAAACTAAGAGGTCTTCCCTGTGGGGGCCAGTGGAGTGGCCATGTGCCCCCATGGCTACCTCTTGAGAGCGCCACTGTGTCTGTGATCCTACACAAACAAGACATTGCGTAAAATTTTGCTGTTTGGGTCATTCTGGTGTTTGGTTCCTGTACAAGTTAGCAAAATATTAGAAAAACAGATGTGAAAATGCTAATTAAAGACATATTTTACCATGAAAACAAATAAAATGATTATAATATAGCTCCATGAAGAATCACCTTCAGCTCTAATTTTGGTTTAAAATAAATGAGCTTTGCTGTTTTCTGTGAGCTGGAACGCCTGAAAGCAAACCCCAACTCTGAGACAAAACAAAGAGAGTCAGTAGGAAGCTTCAGACAGGGCGGAGGGTCGACTCCCAGACAGCATCACGCCTCACAGAGGTCTCCTTGTCTATGAACACAACCTGCTGCAGCGTTCCTCTGAGCATGTTATGCAGGGAATGCTAAAAGGATTAACGCCTAGCCACTTGAGATAATGTGAAAAATGAGATTTGATGAGGTGATGGGAGAGGATTATAATGAAGGGGGAGAAAGTGTTACACTACACTGCATTTTTCTACATTTAGCACACAAAATAAATCAAAAACACATAAATAAATACAAATGTTACACAGATGTCAACTTGTTTTTATTTGATGTGTACATCATACACAAAATCTCTTTGGAATATAAATCTCTCATACGCAACAAAAATGAAAAGTTATGAAGACATTTGGTAAACATGCACCTAAAAATATTTTTTAAAAGTCCAAGTGGAGGTTGCTTCAGAAATGTGTCATGCCCATGACAACAGACACGAAAAACAACGGCAAATGCTGCAGATATAGTGTGCTAATTTATGACAAGTATAAACATACTGTGGCTCAGCCATCAAGGCCTTCCTATCCAACCTCCAAATGACCTCGGCTCTGCACACTTCAGTGGCGTCTGCAGGGCCGGGCAACGGAAATGACCTTTCATGGAGATAAAATATGAAAAACGGGTGAAGTGAGGTAGGATTTGTGGTTATCAGTGAGAGGAGGACAGGTTCAGGTTCAGCCTCCTCTCCATGTTTTAAAGAGTCAGCTGGGGAGGTTACACATCTGTAAACTGCCAGACGACGGTGACTCCCTTTAACATTTAACAGCTTGGGGTGGAGTTCTGGTTAAAGTTCAGTATTACGCTCACAGGGTTGAACATTAACAATCCACGTTTTGTGAACTTTCACAAGTGTCACTTTTTTTCAGACATGAAAACAAATAATTCTAACCTTCAACAGCAGATAAAAAAAGTGAAATACTGAACAGCATTCTACGGAAGAGGATTAGGGCCACTGAAAAGGAAAAATAAATCTTTCTCAGTCCAAATTATGTGACCACACGTGTCTGCAGCACAATTAGACACACATTTATATAGTTTATCAGCAAAAAAAAGTTGATTTGGGGGTGACTTGCTCTTTAAAACTACAATAACGGATCTGCAAAACAAGCTAGCTTAAAAAAATTTTCATGCCTCTTGACGATCTAACATAGCTTAACTATAAATATACTGTGGAAGTAAAAAAAATAAATTTATAAAGTTGTCCTCCTGCACTTGTCTAAAATCCTGCCCCGATAACGCGGCTTGGTCTGAAAACCAACGATTGGACCATCCGGGTTTCTGTCTCACCGAATCACGGCACTTCCGCATTTAACTGGGTCCTTCTTTCATTACACGCTTTTGCATTTTGCAACAGAACACCGCTGGTATGAGAGGTTTTCCACTCAATAACATCAGAGAAGGAGAAACAGCCGGCTGCTACCACTTCAACTTTAGGACGAACTACCCGAGTCCCAAAAAGAAAAACACCATAAGTCGTGTACAACAAAGTTTGGACCTAAAAAACGGCGACAGGTGTTTAGCGCTTTCTCGTATCCTCTGGCAATGCGGGTTCTGGTATCAGGCGGACGTGGCCTAGGGTTGATAGCCAACGGGAGAGGTTAGAGTTTTGTGACCTTGTTTAAAAGCTAGATTGTTTTGTCCTTTTGCTACTACGGCTTTAAATTCAGACTTCTACAGTTAAAGTCAGAATTATTTTTCTTCTTAGTGGCCCTAATGCTCTTCCGTACATGGCTCCTGGTTGTCCAGGATGTTCCTCTGAATCCAGCTTAGTGTTAAACGCAACATGAGATGAATCTCAGTAAAGTATCCTAATTTGTTTTGTATATTTCTGTCCAGTTCAGTGCATTAACAAGCCCGTAGGAGTGCCCCACAACGCCTGCGTTTAAGGAGTCAAAAACATAAAAAAACATCAACACTGAAACTAAACTGGAACAGACTCAAATGAGGTACTCGTGGTTCACTTCACACTCACACAGTCCCCGTTCACAAAGATCATAGCTTAGTGGTTTTGATTTTAAATTGGTCGTCTAAAAGGAGTGTTGGTGTCAAACGCACCAAATAGAAGAATGTGCCTCGTTATGGGGAGGGGAAGCTTCAGATCAGTCCAGATTCAGCTCTGTCAAAAACAGAACAGAAGCTAGGGATTAAAGGGGCAGTACGTCTGATTCACACACTCATCCTCACAGATACCAACACGAGTCACAGACTTTATAAATACATCAGACAGACTAACGGTGATTGCGTGCCATGGAATGCTAGTGAAAACAACCGAGGATGCAGCTTTTAAAAAATAAAAGCTTGACTAACTCAACTTGGTCTGCTTCAGAATAAAAGCATAGCGTGAAGGTTATTTTAAAGTGCATCTCCGTCTTACTAGATTACTGTAATTTGGGTTACAGCATGTAATTTAAATGTAAATAAAATCTGCTGGGTGGTCTATTTTTATTTTGTGTGACAAGTGTTATCTGTTTAACGTAGTAGCGATGGGATGACTGCCAGTTCACCTGCAGGATGCCTAAATTGAACCAGTAATCTTGATATTAAGAGATACACCAACATACTGTTGAAAAACATCAGTGGATTAGCAGCAACAACGTAAAAAAGATAATAATTTGGTCACTTTACTTTTGATTTTCAAAATACGCAAATGGTAGGCATGCAAAACCATAAATTATATCTGCATAATCCACTAAACAGCTGTGTGTTGGTAAACGTGCACTTAACCACTGGTTTGCAGTAAAAACAAACAAAAAAAAAAAGCAAACTAGTAGCACTCCATGGCACATCAATCCTCCCCATAGTACTAAACTGTTGACTCTTTGGGTCCTTCCTGAGCAGCGTTTTTACACCCATAAAGCCACTTGATGACACGAGCGTTTCTCTCGATGATCGACACTCCGGTGGGAGGCTGCTCGGCCAGTTCGTCCTGAAACAGTCCGTCTCCTGTGTGGCGGGAGAACTCACTGGGCTCCGAGCCCCCACAGCCATCCCCACCTACGCTGCGGAGAGCCAGGGAGAGCGTGTCGATAGAGCTGGCGCCGGAAAGGAAATTATCCCGACCCAGACGCTCTATCATGTCCATGTCCAGCCCACAAAAGTCAAAGAAATGCTCCTGCTCCGATAGGGCTACCGAGCAGCGCAGGAACAAGTCCGATTTGGAGCGCTGTAGCTCACCGAACCGCCTTCTAGTTGGTGGTGGGGACGCTCGCTTCCACGGGTCACGCTCATCCTGGTGTTTAACGTCAGTGATACCTGAGTTGACTCTGTCCACAGTGCCATTTGTAAGCTTGTTGTTTGTTTGTTCCACTGTGCAGGTAAAATCCGGGTTTTGGATTGACTCTGGGGTTCGTTCTTGGTCAGTTTTACTAGACCTTCTGCTCATTGGTCCTCCATCTGTAGCATCTTTGTCATTGGTCCAAGACATCCGTGAGTCACCATCCTGCAACGGTGCTTTCTCCTCACCAATCACCATCTTCTGGATTCTGCTCTCACCCCCACTGCTCTTCTCTCTCATGGATCCCTGGAACAACCGGCGTACGAAGCTGTAGCCCTTCACCTCCATGTTGTTGTTTTCTCCCTCCACAGTGCCGTTGGGGCTTTTGCACTCTTTCTTTTGCCGGTAAATGACCAGAGAGTCTGGCCTGAGCATGCGTTTGCCTGTGCTCCTCCTGAGCACGGGGGCGCTGTGCGGCGCCACCAGGCTGTTGATTCCAGGTGTCCGCCTACTTAGAGGCACCACATTGTTCACGTTGCTCCTGTTGCGAGCCTCCACATCAACAGAAGTCCGCCTGTTCTCCTTTCTCGCGTCGTCGTTCTCATTTTCATCCTTTGAGGTGAAGGAGAGAGTGGAGAACGGGGTGTTGGAAGAACGGCGTGGAGGAAGACGAGGAGTCAGGCTACCGGGAACCGAAACGGCTCGCCGTGGATGCGGTGGCGGCGTCACACAAGGCACGAGCACCGGCTCTTGCTTGGTGTTGATCACCTGCTGGCTCTTGACATATTTGGCTTTATCGGCCTCCAGTCTCTCCACGGCGCTGACGGAGCGGCCATGTCCTCCTCCATCGATCTGCCTGCGCAGGTAGTCCGGACCCTTGTTGAGGAGCCTCAGGGGTGAAGGGGACCCAATGGGTGTTAATGGTTTCATGTTACTTCACCAGGCTGGGAAAGACATCCAAACTGGTGCTTCTGGACTAAGTTACAGCTTCCGGTCTCCCACGGAGAGCTGATGTCGGCTTTGGACAAGTTTCTAAGAGTGGAGTACCGCTTTCATTCCTCTTCTCACAGCTCTTAAATCTTCCTTGAAGGACGACGGAGAAGCGGTAATTCAGACGACCACAAAGTTTAAGTTCGTCTTCGATGTTTTTTTATAGTTAGCTCACAGTCTCTTTGTTGGGCCCAGACAAATTGATATCTCCATCCAGCATTTATACAGGAATTCAAACAGGCAGGGAACAGGGAAGTCTGACAGCGCTCCCAAATGAGATGCTCCCTGCCCACAGGGCAGCAGAAAAAGCAGGCCTGTCCTCCCCCACGTTTTCTTCTCTCTCTTCTGTCGCCCAAATAAATTCCTCAACGCTGATGTCTTCAGCGACGGCTGTCCCGGAGAAATCAGATATAATGTCCTCAAATATTTGATTGGTACAGGTCTTCTGAAGACTTCTTTTGTTTGGCACCCGTCCCGCTTGAGTGGGCCTGATGGTGGCCGGCACCGAGGCACTTGATCCGTTGAAGGACAGATGGTGAAGAGGCAGATCGCGTCCTCGTCCTCACCTCTGCCGCGCGGACCCCTGGGAGGCACACAGAGAGATAAAAAAAGGTGGTTTTAGTTGGATGTGCTGTTCTCCGCAGACAGCAGAGAGCAGATGGCGGGATAGACGGCGGTCCCTGAAGCTCAGCTCAGGTTGTGTTTATTTAAAGCCAGAGGGAGCAGACTGGAACAGGCAGAAATATATAGCTGACATTTTTGAGCATTTAATTACCACTGTGCTTATAAATAAAGGAGAGGAAAAAATGGTCCGAATGCAAAAAGAAGGAGATAAAGTCTTTTATTCAGACAGGATGATGCTTCGGCCTTTATTCTGCCACCTTTATTCGTTTTTCGTGTGTCTTTTGCAGCAAAACACATTCATTTCAACACAAATTAACCAATTTGTTTGAAAAAAAAGCTAAAAAGAAAGAAATCTGTCAGAAAAGTTCAAGTTTGTCAAACAGACCAGGTTAGCTGAGCTTCTAAACACATTTTCTGAAATAAAAATTGTGATTTAAATCTGCTAAAATCCCCTTTTAAATGAATTTACACACTTCTTAAGTGACAGATCTTTCACGGTCACCGCGCCTCAGATTAACAAGCTACTAAAACCGTTTCGGCAGCTGTTACACCGGCCGGCACATTTCTTATGTCTTTTATTTTCATGCAATACGGGGATTCATGGGGGTAAAGGGGAGTGCACACGCTTAAAACAGACCAGGCCCTACACACGGAGTATTTTTAGCTCGCAAACTTCCCAGCAGAGTCTGTGCACGTGTGTGTCAGCTCAAGGCAGCAAGAGGCCAAACTGTAAGAGAGGAAATATCAAAAATTAGGAAGCAGAGTTTCAACCTCTTGACTGTTTTTGTTTCTTTTTACAAGTTAAATAAAAAATAAGGGTGTAGAAGTGTGTTTTAGGTTTTGGGTGCCATCCTAAAAAGTGAGCTTTAGTTTATTTGGTGCTAAACAGCAGGAGGAACTTTTATCAGTGAGCTTATTGTTGAGGTTAGCAACAAGTGTTATGAATTTATTTTTATTTTTTTAGCTTTTCCTTCTCAGGAGGTGAAACAATGAACAGTAGAGGAAACAGGATCTGTTTAAATGTGTAATCTGCACGACATCACTGATTAACAAACATGCAAATGCAAGCACGCATAGTTCTCTTTTCACGGTTTGTAAAATAATAAGTAACAGACCTCTTTTTTTTTGGTTGGCCCACCAAAATATGTTTATCTTTGTAGGTAAAAAAGCATAAATATGAAGTAGAACGGGATTATCATGAAACATAATCTGATGATTTATGTTTAAAACTCAATTGTGTTTTTTCTGACATGTATAAGAACATAAATGAACTAAAATAATGTCATTTTTATGAACAAATGATGCACTAAGCATCATAAAGTTAACACCAATTCACACTTGAAGGCTGGAGGTCATCCAAAAGATCTTAGTTTTTATACAAACTCGAAACGTCCTGGAGGTTATTTTCATAGATACACGGCAAAAACTGATTTATAAAGCAGATTTTAAAAGCCTCATTTTTAGATATCTTATTTTTAGTATTAAAAAGACAAAAACTCTTTTTTGGAATAATAGCATTACTTAACCTCCCTCGACCCCGAGTCCACATATGAGGACATTGGCTTCTTGCTTTATAACATTTTAGCCTCTTTTAGTTATTATTTAGAGGCACTTGATATTGACTTTAAGTACCGGTATATACATGTAAATATAATTTTTCATATTTTTTATGACATTAGACATTTTTATTAAAAAAATGTTTTTATTAAATTTGTTTTGTTCCCGTATATGAGAGTCGACTAATCTGTAATAGAGAGATATGTTTTTTCTCCAAAATCACACTGAATGCACATTTGGGTGTCAGGAAGTTCATATCAGGTAAATATTATTACATTTTTATATAGCTAATTTAGGTAGTCGATTAATCCAAAATTAGATTATTTTGCTAGTTTTAAGAATTCTAACCTGGCAGTGCTAACCCCACTGGTAGAGTTGTATACTCATAACAAAAACATTTGGATTTAGGAATATTTATTTTTATTTTGAGTAATACTTTTTTCTGGAGAATATTTGATTACTTTCAATACAAAAAATGAGATTAAATGTCTAAAAATTTGGCCTTTTTTATATTCTTAAACAACAGTTTTGCAGTGTGATCCAAAAGGGGAGCCTCAAGCTTATTGAAACCAGGAGTTTACTTGTGAATTTTCCAGTAGATTCATCATGATTTTACGTTTCTGAAGGTGATAAATAAAAGAAAAGGTAATTATTTTCTTTACTGACTTTTCCATGCAGCAATAATCAAACTGAGCTGCCGCTCTGAGGGATTTCCCATGATGCTTTTGTTCCTATCTGCCCTACAGCTACTAAATATTAAAGTAGTCCTGAAACTTTAGAAGAAGGAGTTAAAGTTTCACCACAGTCAACTTCATTCAGTCTCCACACTCCCTTTACAGAGCCTGTCAACTGGCACCCCACTATAAATTACCTGGGGAATGGGGGCCCTGGCATTCTGGTTAGTTTTTCCAGATGTTCGAGCTCAGGAGAGTCAAGTTTTGTTTAAGTTTAGGGAAGAATGTCTCACAACAGGTGTGGAAGTAAAAAAAAAATGAGGCTGGACATGCATGAAGCAAGACAAATGTGTGAAAAATGAGGAGGAAGTGGGGAATGGGTTATAGAGTGTAGATTGGGTGGTGGGGTATGCATGAGATTCCTCCTGGAATATTCTGTTCCCTGTCTGACATTAAATGCTGCTAATGCTGCTGAGGTGCTGGAAGAGATGGTTCAGATCTGTTCAAGTGGGTTTCTGTGAAAAAGGTTGGGAACAATTCATATTTTACCTGTTGCAGCCTGACAGCTCTTTGGATAACTTGGATAACGTCAGGTTGAAATGCCAGACTTTAGTCAGAAAAGGGTGAAAATGTTTCGCTGTTGCCTCAAAGGGATGTTACACCCCTAAGAGAAATTTAGACTGCGGCCATATTCCTCAGAGTTAGATAAGTGGTGAAAAGCATTTAGTAACCAGCGCAGTCATTCTCTTAATTTGGCAACATTTGTTAGCATTAGCTTAGCATAAACAATGTAAGTGAATGGTAACAGCTAGCATCTTGCAAAAACCTGCTGTTTACTGTCATAAGGGTGAAATGTTGTACATGTCTGAATAATGAAGCAATCCCTAGCATTTTTTTGTACAGATACAGAACAAAGTATATCATAAATGACCATGAGCAATGTTGCATTTACTCTAATTTCTTGGGTGTTACTGAGCTATTATTAATACCGATAATTGTGATGTCTGGCAGACATTGTCACCTCGTAGTTTACTTTATAACATTTACATTTCACCCTAATGACAGTAAACGATGCGTTGTGAGGCCATTACTAAGTGTCCTTGCATCCTGCAGCGGCTGGTTCTTCGTCGGAATGTAGTCCCAAGTCTCCATTCACGTAACTTATCATTTTCATTTGCAGTAGGTTTGATTATTGAGGTCACCAAGAAGAATTAAAATTATTATTGAATGATTTTCATGACTTTTTAATACTAAACGCTAGCTGTTACCATTCACTTGCATTGTTTATGCTAAGCATAAGCTAACATGTCAGATTAGGAGAAAAACAAAGTGTCTTTGTTAACTCTGGAGAGTAAAGCCTGGGGCACACCGGAGGCAGACGCGCCGAGCCACGTCATGCCCGCGTTTTTGAGAAGTCAAGTGGTCACACCGGATGCGCCACGCCGCTGAGCGCTTCTTAGAAAGTCGCGCAATAGTCACAAAATCACGTGGGACTTGAGAACAGGAAGCGGGAAGTGACTCTGTTGTTTATATGTGGTCAGAATTGCCGTCGTGTTTTGTGAGACTCAAATTCATTAAAAATGGGTAAGTACGCTATTTATTTAAATATTTTAAGATCAATAGTACTTTAAAGTTATCACAACTGCGGCTGGGTTTGTGCCGTAAAGCCGTTCCGCGTCGTGATGTCTGTTGTAAAGTACTCCACAATGTTGTAACCAGCTGCGGCGCTTGAGATCGAACTGGCGCCTATCTTCAGCGCCTCGGCGCGGCGCTTCTGGGATGCGGCGCTCCCTGTGCACCTACTCTCATCAACTATAATGGCTTCTATTTAAAATGAAGGCGCGGGTGCCTCCAGTGTGCCCCAGGCTTATGGCTACAAATTAAATTTCATATAGGGATGGAAATATTCCCTCAAAATATCTCATTATTAAAAAGTTGCAATGCAATTGCTTTTTATAAACCATTTTTTCACAGCTAATCCAGCATTTCACAGTTATTTAGATTTTAACATTTGACTATATGCTAGCAGAGCAAGCTAACATCATAAAGTGTCTGCCAGAATGATCATATTTTGTACAAATGATGTTAGGATAAAGATTAAAAATGTAGAATTAGCTTGAATTTCAATTTTTTAAATGTTTAATATTTATTCTTGGCCCAACTTATGCTAGCTGCTCTGGAATTCAATTTCCATTTCTCCAAACTAAGGTTGTTCAAAGAGACATCTACAACAAATAAAATAAAAACTCTCAACATTTCCACAGGACATTCAAGAAATATTTGAACAATCCCGCCACAATAAAAGGTCTAGTCATTGGTGGTGGACAGAGGGATCAGTGGTGCCAGACGCTCGGCCGCCTCACCTCTGTCAGTGCACCCCGGGGCAACTGTGGCTACATTGTGTGTGTGTGTGTGTGTGTGTGTGTGTGTGTGTGTGTGTGTGTGTGTGTGTGTGTGTGTGTGTGTGTGTGTGTGTGTGTGTGTGTGTGTGTGTGTGTGTAAGCAAATGACTATTTGTGTTGTAAAGTGCCTTAAGGGGTTCTAGGATTCTATATCAGATTCAGGCCATTTATTGTGTTGCTGTTATAATTTTCTCTAATTATTTCTCTGGCATATTTAAATAAATGCTCAAATTCAGTCATTTTATCTGTGCAACCCACAAAATTTGGGAACTATTAACGTCTTCTGCTCTTTTCCTCAACAGTTCAACTTATTGAATCAGAGATTAACAGCTTAAATCAGCCCCAATCTGAAAATGTTGCCAAACAAACCCAACAACTAATGCAGAAACATAAATTCTTAGAACATGGATTAAAGTGTGACAACATAGGAAAGCCAAGAACACACACAACTGGAGAACAAATGCTATCATTAGTTCCGTTGACTGTAATGAGCTAAATTAGCACCCGGCACATTCTCCTGTGACCTGAAGGGCTGTGAAAAGCGTGAGAGAGCTTTTAGGATTTCTCTTGTGTTTCATGACCTCTTTTGTCTCCCTGTAGGTTGTAATTAACCTCTGAACTTTTCCCTTGTTCTCTCATCACCACAGTGAGCACCACCCAGCCTTTTCCTTCTTAATCCTAACAAGCCTTTTTGCTGAAACGCTCAAACTTTCCTGCCGTTTTATTTTCCTCACTTCTTGTAAACACAGACATCTGCATCTGTTCCCCTCTTCAGATCCTTTACTGTTTACTCCCACTAAACGAGGCACATCTACTACAGCTTTATGAACTGCTTCAGTTTATTTGCTGTGAAGATGTTTTTGGTATAATTTAACCCAAACAACAAAACCAAACAAGACAGAATGGCAGAATGGGCCATATTTTAGTTAAAAGTGTGGGAAACTCATTTAATCAATACATTTGCAGTGGTCTCTGGGTGGAATGAATGCCTTGCAAGTAGGGCTGGGCGATAAATTGAAAATTTGTCGTTATCAAAATGTGTGACTCTTATTGTGATAATTGTTGCCATGCCAATAAATTTGATAAATAAAAAATGAAAAGATGTGTGTAGGTTGGTAACGTTCATGTCCCTTTAAGAAGCTGTACCACCTTGAGTCTCGTAAAAATGTGACTCAACATAATACGTGTAACAGCCCCATCTAGTGGACAACATTTGTCTCTGCGCATACTTGTAGTTATCATCCATTTATCGTTATCGAGGTGAAATCCTCAATATATCGTGATATTGATTTTAGGCCAAATCGCCCAGCCCTACTTGCAAGCCGTACTCAGGGCAAAAAAAGCCCAGGAACGCCAGCATCAGCACGGACAAATCTGCCACATCAGAGCATTATTTCCTGATATTTGGACATTTTGCCTCAGATTGGATAATAGCAACGCGAGTCAACCACTAACCCCCATTATGTGGGGGAGTCCTTGATAAATACTCAGCAAATACTCATCTTCTGTATCTTCAGTGGATTATGGAGTGCCCCAGGGTTCAGTTCTGGGACCATGTCTTTTTTCATTATACATGCTACCAATTAGGGTCTGTTTTCACACCTATGCAGATGACCTGCAGATCTATGTATCAATACCAGTGAATAGTACAACCCTCCCCCAGGTTGTGTCAAACTGTCTTAGAAATAAACGATGTTGATCTATGTATCGTTACACTCTCTTTTTTTTTTGTTCTTCTGATGCACAGTGTGATTTTTATCTCGAGATGCCCTATATGACAAATTGTTTCTTCTTCTTCTTTCTAAACCAGTCACATTATTAGGTATTATAGATGTCTACTATTGTCAGCCTACCATTATTAGCCAACATTGGCATTAAAATGTAATATTGGAAAATATCGTATCAGTTTTTACTCATTTATTGACACAACATTTAAATCCCACATGTTTAACATTAAACTCTTCAGCTGCTTATTTTCTCACGTAAACTGTCCAAATATGACAGATCCAAGGTTTAGATAGTTTTGTTTGATTGGTAAAACTGGCCTAACTTGTCATACTTTGCATGACTAATGTTTAAAGTTTAAGTATACAAGGTAAATATGTGACGTTAGTTACATTTTTTATTCATTATTGGTTTATGAGGGATGGACTCCATAAAGACAGTGGGAGGGTTAAACAAAAGAAGAAACAAAAGAATGTTGAATGAACATCTAATTTTGAGGTCATCTCTGTGGAAATACACCAAACTCAGATCATCAAGTATGAGCATGTGGCCTCTCAGTTAAGCCCTCTGTCTGTGCTCTTCAACAAAGCTCATCTGTCTGACTATCCTTTCTTGTCTTGTCTGTGACAACCTGGCCTCCAAAGGATGCTTAGCCGCCCCTGTGCAGTCAAAGACAATCCAGATGTTTTTTGTCATCCTGCATCAAGACGTTCCAACAGCAACAGCAGAGACCTGTCATCTGGACTTTTCTCTTTGTTTATCTGCAGTGACACATGGATTTTAGTTCAAGACCGGTTGAGTTTAGATCCTGTTATCAGTTTTACTGTCAGGTTATGGTTCCTGTTTATTATTTGAATAACAGTTTAAGAGAAAGAATCTAAACAGAAGAAACCCCAAGAAGGGTTTGTTAGGAAGAGCCTGATTGAAGATTGTTGGGCGTTCCCAAAGACAAACCATCTGACCCCAAAGAAAATAAAGGTTTAAGGAAGTTCCTCAGTTAATTTAGTGAGGTAAACCCAAAATAAGAGACTAATAAAAACCTCAGAGCTATCTATGAAGTTTTCAGCATATTGAATATGATTACTACTCCCTGAAAACACTCATCAGGTGATCTAGCTGGGCTGTCCTCTCACCTGAAGCAAAGCTTAAAAAGCAACTGCAAGCTCTTTCAAACAGACTTGAATCTGCACCGAAGGGCCTTGAGTGTCTGTTAGTGCTTGTTTTTGTCTTCTTAAACTTTTACTTTGCACTATCTTCCATTGGAAAAGAGAAGGAAACTCATCTGTGGGTAATCCTGTTGTCTAGTAGGTCTCAACCATTGCAAACAGCAGGAGCATGAACACCTGTTTCCAACTAGTAGCACAGCATAAGTTTGGTGGCATAACTGAAGCGTCAGCCCTTGTGTCTCAGCCCCTCTGATGTAAGGCACTCCGGGGTAAAGACATACGTGTCTACCTGCGCGTGTCCATAGAGCAGGTACACAGAGCAAACTCGACCCAGACGCTGCTCCATCGACACCTTGCAAAATGTGCCATTATCCTATACCTGTGATCACTGGCTTCAGAGGAAGGTCACACACAGCAAACCGCTTTCGCAACCTTCAAAACCTCCGCTCGCTAAAACCAACTCCCCCGAAGACACCAACCTGTCTATGGGACTTTGGAACCGCCAATCAGCTGTAAACAAGCAGACTTCATTACCGCATATAAAAACCACCTGTCACTCGATGCACTGGCTCTCACTGAGACCTGGATCAAACCAAGTGACAATGCTACCCCATCTGCTATCTCAATTAACCACACTTTCTCCCACACTTCTCGTGCATCTGGCCGAGGTGGTGGAACGGGCATGTTAATTTCCAACAAATGGATATACTGTCAGTTGCTACCCATCACTAAATATAACTCCTTTGAATACCATGCCATCCAGGTAACTGTACCGAAAAAATTCTTTTTGGTTGTCATATATCGCCAACCGACTTTCTTGATGAACTCGACACCCCGCTCTCCTCCATTCCTGAGCACGACCGTCCCACAATGGTCCTTGGAGACATGAATATTCACCTGGACAATCCCAGATCATCAGGCTTCCTGTCACTAATGTCATCATTTGATCTAAAACTAGTACAAAGTCCTCCAACTCACAAAGCTGGAAAAGCACTTGACCTCATTTTCACCAGAAACTGTGCCATAGACACAATCTCTGTCACACCGCTGCACCTTTCCGATCATTACTTCATCCATTTCAGCACGACTCTACAAGGGAGGTCCACTGCTTCCTCCCCAATGGTCCCATTGCACCGCAACCTCCGCAATCTGGCACCCAACAACTTCTCCTCTCTTGTTGCCTCCACTCTTCCATCTCCCAGCACATTCTCTGCTTATGAAGTGAATATTGCCACCGAGTCACTCTGCTCCACACTCTGCTCTTGTCTTAACAACTTGTGCCCTTTAGCCACTAGACCTGCTAGATCCTCTCAGTCGCACCCTTGGCTAAATGATACCCTCCGGTCTCTAAGCACTAATCTTAGAGCTGCGGAACGGAAATGGCGCAAAACAAAAGATCCTGGTGATCAATTGACATTTCACGAATTACTGTTCTCATTCTCTGCCAGCATCACTGCTGCAAAGAAAGCTTTCTACACTGATAAAATTCTCAGCTCTACTGACTCTCAGAAACTATTTTGGGCATTCAAAACTCTGCTCAACCCTCCATCTCCACCTCCAACCAACAATCTATCAGCTGATACCTTTGCCTCATTCTTCACTAACAAAGTGGCAGCTATAAGCAAACAGTTTACTCAACTGGCCACTCCTGAACATTCACTACCACAAACTCCTTCTAGCCCAACCATCTCAAGCTCTACTGCTTCATTTTCCATTTTTTCCCCTCTCACTGAGAACTGTGTGTCCAAGCTTCTAATGTGCAGCTGCCCTACTACATGCCCACTCGACCCCATTCCGACTAAGCTGCTCCAAGCTACTGCTCCTACAGTAGCCACAGCAGTCACACCTGTGAGCAACGCTTCACTGACATCCGGTACATTTCCCACCTCTCTCAAGCATGCTCAGGTAAACCGCTGCTAAAAAAAAACATCTCTTCCTCCAAATCATGTGGAGAACTACCAACCTATATCTCTCCTCCCTTTTCTGTCCAAAATTATTGAAAGGGTGGCTTTCAAGCAGATCACAGAATACCTCTCACAAAACTGTCTGCTTGACCCTTACCAATCTGGGTTCAAAAAGGGCCACTCCACTGAAACTGCTCTGTTAGCAGTGACGGAATCCTTAAAAGAAGCTAGAGCGACTGCCAAATCCTCAGTGCTTATCCTGCTCGACTTATCGGCTGCATTTGACACGGTCAACCATGGCTTCCTTTTGTCCACACTCTCTAGCATAGGCATCACAGAGAAAGCACACGCCTGGTTTGAATCGTACCTCACAGGATGATCATTCAGTGTATCTTGGCTTGGACAATCCTCTACCGTGCACCATCTTGCCACAGGAGTCCCCCAGGGCTCTGTACCAGGACCTCTTCTCTTTGCCATATACACCACCTCACTGGGTGAGATCATTCGATCACATGGCTTCACCTACCACTGCTATGCAGACGACGCCCAGCTCTATCTGTCATTTCCACCGGACGACCACACTGTCTCTGCGCAAATATCAAACTGTCTCTCTGACATACCAAAATGGATGAAATCCCACGATCTCCAACTCAACCTCTCTAAAACTGAACTACTTGTCATCCCAGCAAAACCATCCATACAGCACAATATCTCAATCCAAAATGACTTCCTATCTCTGGCTCCTTCAAAGGCAGTTCGAAATCTGGATGTTGTGATTGATGAACACCTGACCTTTAAAGATCATGTTGCCTCTGTTGCTTGTTCATGCTGCTTTGCGCTGTGTAACATACAAAAGATCAGACCATACCTAACACAACATGCCACCCAGCTCCTGGTGTAATCTACTGTCATCTCCTGCCTCGATTACTGCAATGCCCTTCTAACTGGTCTTCCAGCCTGTACTGTGAGACCTCTTCAAATGGTCCAGAATGCAGCGGCGCATCTGGTCTTCAATCAGCCAAAAAGAGCACATGTCACCCCTCTGTTCATTGAGCTCGACTGGCTACCGCTAGCTGCACGCATCAAATTGAAATTGCTGACACTAGCATAAAATGTCCGAGATGGTACGGCTCCCATCTACCTGAATCCTCTTGCAAAGGCTTATGTCTCGGCCCGGCCGCTACGGTCATCACAGGGTTGTCGGCTAGCAGTGCCTACACCACGCTCAGGAAAATCCAAACTCTTCTCATGCATCATTTCATAAATGTGGAATGACCTACCAAGCACTACAAGAACAGGGGCTTCCTTTTCGACTTTCAAGAATCTCCTGAAGACCCTGCTCTTCAGAGAGCATCTTCTAAACTAGCACCCTCCCTGCACCTGTCCCCCCTCTCTGCTGTCCACTCCTTGTTCCCTCCTCTCCATGATTCATCATGCTGCCTCACTGCCACCTACGACTGATGGAAATTGGTTGTTGTTGCTGTTGTAATTGTTGTTGTTAGCCTCAAGGGAAACATGCTGGTTATCACTTGTAAGTTGCTTTGGACAAAAGCGTCTGCTAAATACATTAACAGAAACAGAAACATATTTTTGTTCTTACAAACCGTCTCTACAACATCTTTGATGTCCCCTTCTATAACCAAGGAGAAGCCATTAAGGGAGACCTGAGGAGGAACACGTGGTTGAGGGATATTAGGGATTGATCCAGCAACTCTCCATTTGGCTGTCCTGCTTCTAGCTTTAGCATTCAATCTGTTTGGTGGACCAATCCCAGCGCTCTATCGGTTTGGTAAGCCAATCCCAGTGCTCGATCTGTTTGGTGGGCCAATCACAGCACTCAATTTGTTTGGTAGGCCAATCACAGCGCTCAATTGGTTTGCTGGGCAGGATGATGCTATGGAGCGGAACAGCAACAATGGTGTTGGCCTGTTTGAAATGGCTTTGGCATGAGCTTTCGAATTTGTAGAATTGGGCTTTTATTTGACTCAAGAGCAGATAGAAGTACTTAAGTAATTTATTTAGAAAAAAATCGTATTTGCATTTTCTTCAACAGTGTATGGCAGACTGCCCCTATGACTGACGTTTGTAGCAGTGAGTGCATGACATTGTTTGTTGTCCAATAGCATGTGGAGACAGTTTGAAAGACAACTGTAGATTCCCTCAACCGAACTTTCCCTGTGGGTCGTGACAACACTATATATTCACTAATATAGGATGGCTTGTCTGGCCAATCTGCTTCTACCCCTGAGCCACAGTAACCCAAGTATATATTGATTCCCTATAATGTAAATAAAAGCACCTTCCAAATAACGAGGCATGATTCACGACTTTGAGAGCTTCATTCATCGACCTGCCTCAAAAGTCAAGAAGTCTGCGGTGAGGTATGGTGAAGAAAAGGTGACATCTTCCTCAAACGCCTGAAAAAAAGACCAATGCTGGTCCGTCATTGCATCATTAATGGCCAACCACAATGCCTGTCCTCTAGGCTTATAGACAAGTGTTGACCTGGCTGCTCTGACTCATTAGTCAGACAGAGAAAAGGACAAAAACTAAAGAGATGTTTCAATGGAGCATGTAAGCTACTGTCCCCCTCAGACACAAAGATCAAATTCTTCAGCACTGCTAGTTACTGGATCTCCTTCTGGGATTCATTACAGTCCTGTGGAGCAGCAGTAGAGCCACATGGGACGACTTAAGAAACCCCGACCTGAAAAGACCTCCAGCCAAAAGAAAAAAAAAAACATTAAAAAGGACAAGATGGGCTCTTAACTCACTGCTGTGACTCTTTTGTCATTCAGATCAAATTAATGTGATAACAGCTGAGCACTGGTTCACATCACCAGACATTTACTGTGACACGCTGGGTGTGTGTGACAAGGAGGTGGAGAACAAAAGGCGACAACGAATGTTCAACTCAAACAATCAGTTTAATTAGTGAATTAAATTAGCTGAGATTGTGGAAACTGATGCTATTACAGCCCAGGCAGCATTAGCAATAATCAGATAACATGACCACTTTTACATCGTTAACAGTTTCCTGTTCTCTAAAGGGTGCAGTAGCTGCAGATTACCAAACAGAGCTGACCTATAAAGTTTTATGAGTCACCATTTGCTCTTTTCCGCTGCAGTTTTTAAAAGGCAAAGAAGCAGTTGAATATAAATGTTGAGACAACTGACTTATTAACCTTCCTCCTGCTACAGGCAGACCTGAACTCAGCAGGGTCAGAAACAATCAGGCAGTTTAAATAAAGACGATCCTCAATTTGCATAGTGTTCTTAATTAGACTCCTACTTTTCTCTTTTACTTTTGGATTGATTTATGATTGATTTTATGGTTGAATCCATACAGCAGGGCCAGTTAATGATGACACTTTGTAGCATGGTAATAAAGAGCATTATCCATCTGTCTTTATTTTAACAGCTTGTTTAGACTGAAATGGTTGATGGTTGGGTGTGTGTGAACAACATGTCTCGTGACGCACCGGCTGGATTTTAAAAGCATCTTTTTAATACATTTGCAGTGCTCTCTAGCATCTCATTGGCTAACAGCAACGCAAGTCTACCACTGACTCAATTCACTCTGTGACATTGATGTTTTATCTTCACAAATACCACAAATCTGTTCTGCCATGTTGTGGAATCGCTAATGCTAACGGTTAGCTTCTACTAGCCGAGGCGTTCTCTGTTCTTTCCTGGACGCTAAATCCACAACAGCCTTCCCCGTCGTAAGCCAAGATGGGTGAGTCCATGAATGCTAATTTCCAGTGTGACGTAAATCCGACCGTTTTAATCTGTCTATTTACCATCTGCAGCTAATGCAAGAAATAGGGGTACAAGACCATTTTTCACATTTAGCCTGCATGTGAAAATCAGAGTGATCGATAATATTTTAAAAAATAACACGTAAAAAAAAAAACAGTTTCTCAGTGATCTTGCTCTTTAATTAGCGTGCTGATAGCCACGTTTTGTCCTCAACATATCACCTGAGTGCTGATTTAATATGCACTCACCTTTCTCTCAGATTTTGCCTTTAAATCAACGATCGTTCCATGTAGTCAATCTTGTCTCTTTGTCAGCAAAAAAGCGTTCAACCCCCTTGGGGGTGGGAGGTATTCTGAGAGTATAAGGTACCAGGCGAGCTGTTGCATCCCTGTACAACCGGTATCAGAGCTTGGTCCGCATTGCCGGCAGTAAGTCAGGCTTGTTTATGGAAAGAGTTGGGTTGCCCTTTGTCACAGATTTTGTTCAAAACTTTTATGGACAGGATTTCGGCGCAGCCAGTGTGTGGAGGGGATCTGTATTGGTGGCCTAAGGATTGAGTCTCTGCTTTTTGCAGATGATGTGGTCCTGTTGGCTTCATCAGAACGTGATCTCCGGCTCTCACTGGAGCAGCTCCCAGCCGAGTGTGAAGCAGCTGGGATGAGAATCGGCTCCTCTAAATCCAAGAGCATGGTCCTGAGTCGAAAAGGATAGACTGCCTTCTCCAGCTCAGGAACGAGGTCCTGACTCAAGTGGAGGAGTTTAAGTATCTCAGGTTCTTGTGCACAAATAAGGGAAAAATGGAGCGTGAGATTGATCAGTGGATTGGTGCTCCGTCTGCAGTGATGCGGGCGTTGTACCGGTTTGTTGTGATGAGCCGGAAGGTGAAGCTCTCAATTTACCGGTCAATCTACGTTCCTATCGTCACCTAAGGTTTGGGTAGTGACCAAAAGAGCGAGATTGTGGATACAAGTGGCCAAAATGAGTTTTCTCTGCAGGGTGGCTGGGCTCTCCCTTTGAGATAGGGTGAGAAACGTGGTCATCCGGGAGGGGCTCGGAGTAGACCCGCTCCTTCTCATCACCCCGACTCCAAATAAGAGGAAGAAAATGGATGGATGGATGGATGGTTTCAAAAATTGACCAAAGCAGCTTAAAGAATTTCTCTACATGAGATGATTTCAGCTTTAAGAAATGCTGGAATAAAAAAATAAAAAAAAGCACAACTGAGTGGCTAAAACATCACGTTCCACCGTGGAAACAACTACTTTTGATGCAATTGTTGTCAGATTGATGATTTTTAGTAAAATTTTACAAACATTTTGAAATTTTTGGTTAGGATCTATTATTAGTAGAGACGCTGTTTTGAGACAGCTAGATCTATGTGTGTCCTACATCAAGCATCAGCTCAGGACAGCATTGTTTTGTGATTTATGACCACCACTGCTGCTCCCTCCACATGCCAGCCTGGTTTAAACGACCGGCAGCACAAACCTCAGTGATCTGCGGTGTGTGTGTACATGTGTGTGTGTGTGTGTACATGTGTGCGAACAGCACCGTGCAGCTCAGGGTAGCACAAACCCCTCCCCAAAGTCCAGAGCCTGTTTATACAGTTCAGTTCTGAAGCATAAATCTGTGTGCATCCTTCAATCTCCCAGAGTCTTAAATTACGAAACTGTGTTCTCACCCTCATTAAGACCTCAGCTCTAACAGCTCCGTCTGGCATGCTGCCGGATGGTTTATTTCACCAAGTCGACAAATTTGTCACGCGGCCAGATGGACGGGTGTCTGAAGCCCAAAAGGTGCAGTGGTGGAAGCAACGAGCAAACACGGATCAGGGGCGTTAAAGCACGGACCTGACCTCCTCCTTTCCCTTCACAGATCTGCAGAGGACCGCCAAAAGGAGACTACGTTAGAATTAACACATCCTGGTGCTGTTCGCAAGGAAAGGGTTAGCACCGAACAGTGAGGATTAGTGTCGCTGCTTTCATCGCGGCTGTGTCCTCCAAACATAGTTCATTAGTGACTGTAGCGCCAAACCCCGTGTCGCCCCTCCTCCTGTGTAACAACAGACTTTCCACAGCATTAAATGTGTCAGCATTGATTTATTGTCTGCACACAACAGAGAGACACCAAAGGCCATGGTTTCTGAGAGGATAAAAACGCACCACTTAACTTCTTTTACTGTAAAAACTTTCCCCGAAAGCACAACAGGCGCAGCAAAATGAGGAGCAGTCAGTCATGGTTTTTAGAAATCCTACATATTTGGTTTAAAATCTTTCATGACTCTCCAAGATATTAAATAATCATGATTTAATAATTGAGAATCTGCGTTTGAGCTTGGCTATTAATTATTAAAGATTTCGTGGTCATAACAGCTGCTTCAGGAGTGAGTTTCATCTGACTGACACGATTGAAAGTTGTCAGCAAACAGAACCATGACTGTTCAGAGTTACCAGCGGTCCTGTTTCCTGATTACTGCTGAGGAATCAAAACAAAACCTGATCCTACTATAAAAAATAACATTTGGGCGTAAATTTGCAGATCTGAGGTTTACTAATAGAACTCCACTAGCAGAAATGTAAGTGCTGCAACAATTTGCAAATGAGTTTCCGAATGTTTTCAAAACATTTGCAAAGGTTCTCAGTGTCATTGCTTAAAGCCCGGACTACACTTTGCATTTTTTGGCTGCTGCCCAGGACTGCTCATGTCACTCTGTGGCCCTTTTTACAAGACACACCGTGCCGGCAAATCAAAAAAATATTACAGCAACAGTGTGATTTAGAAATGTTTATGTTTATGTTTATTCATTTAGCAGACGCTTTTATCCAAAGCGACTTACAATTTATAACCTATAGGGCATGTTGTGATCTGTGGAGGAAACCGGAGTACCCGGAGGAAACCCACGCATGCACGGGGAGAACACGCAACTCCACGCAGAAAGGCCGCAGCCCAGCCGAGTTTCGAACCTGCAACCTTCGTGCTGTGAGGCAACAGTGCTAACCACTGCGCCACCATGCATCCCCATGCTGGCACGGCGTGGGGATGCACAAACTTTGCGGCACTCATTCCACCTCTCTTGGTGGTAATATTGCGGTAATTGTCTGTCTCATAAACGACGATTGCACCTTGACACAACAGAGGGAGGTGTCATGATCACGTGGGGAGTTACCGCCGAGCTCCGGCCGGCAACTATATAGAAAATTAAAATGAACGCGGGCCGTAAATTTCGCTTTTGTAATAGAATTTGCTGAGATGATAATCTGGAGCAATGCAGAGTTTCCCGGAGTTTCTCTCCGTTAGAGCTGGAGCTCATCACAGGGACTGTGGGGGACAGGCACCTTTAGGAGCAGCTTGAAAACGTTTCGATCGCAATAAAAAGCTGTTTATGCTCAAGATAAACGGAAGTCCGCGGCAGTGAGTAATCTTTAATAAGAAGGACACAATTGCGCAACATTACCGCCACGGTCTAACCACTCTTCTCAATTTATTTTCTGAGTCAAAAAGTGCAGGAAATGTGACTTTTGGAGAGGTTGGTTATATGTGGAACTATAGCCGGGTTTCCACTATTGATCCTTTACACCTACATCACCTGATCACATGGGTCCATCATAGCGAGTGGCAACAGCAAATTACGGGAGTATTGAACAGAGAGCAAAAGTGGAGACTGAGCCTGTTTTTGTTGCCAGTTTAGCCTGGTTCAAGCCCATTTCACTTGTGGGAAGGTTAGCGCACCTCGGCGGGGCTCAGAGATATTTACACAAGTTAAATGTTAGCTAGCTTAGGAACGTTAGCTTACGTTCTCCCTGCTGCTGCTCACCGACGTAAACAAGTTGCCGACTTTGCCAAAATTCACCCCACTGGATTTACAACATCATGTGATAAACAGCGATTCACTTTACACGGGAGCTGATGAAAATAAAAAGAAGTACGGGTCCGTACCAGTTTTTGTCGCTGGCTGGGTCCAGCCTCTCACACCGGGGTGAGACAAGATATCTCTTATCGAGCGAGTTGCCTCAGAGCTCATTTAAAAATGATGTCTGGTTAAAACGATTCATTCTGGAAGTTGCCAATGTGACATAAATTTTTGGCCACAGTTGCCTGAAGGGGTCCGGGGGGGGGGGTCTGAGATGTGTTTTTGCGGGAATCTAGATGTGCTGTAAGTTTGAAATTTCCACTACATGTCATGTTCTGTGTCCCTTTGTTCCCCAGCCCCTCCAGTTCCCACACCAGGTTCTCCTTTTGTGTTTCACAGCGCCCTCATGTGTCCTTTGTCTGCGTCTCATTTATGTGTCTCTTTGTTTTCCTCATTTGTCCCCTGGTCTTCAGCCTTCCAATTATATCTCTCAGGTCCTGTGTTCCTTTAGTCCTCTCCAGTCACCCCTCTGCAGTGTTTATAGTTTCAGCTTTTCATTTTATCAGTCTCTTTTATATGTTTTGTCCCACCTGTCTTTGTAGTTCTCCTTCCCTTTAGAATATTAGTTACATGGCTGTTCTTGTTTTTAGGTTTTTTCTTAGGTCATGTGAGTTCCCTCCCTGATTAAGTATTGCTTTCACCTGGTCCTCTCCCCACACACCTGCAGCTCATCTGCCTCCCATCATGCCCCAGTTTATTTAAGCCCTGTCTTGTCTCAGTGTCTTGTCGGTCCATTGTTGTTTGTCAGTGGTGTTTTGGTGTTCTGTGTAAGTTTCCGCTCTCGTTCCCAGTCTGTGCTCTAAGTGAGCTTTTTACTCCTGTTCCTGGATCTTTGGTTTTTGGCTCCCTGCCTTTTTGGATTTATTTTTATTTTGGACTCATCCTAAAATAAAAGGATTTTCTTTATATCAACTCCTGCCTCGTGTCATCCTGGGTATCTGCATTTTGGGTCCAAACCATCCTCTCATCGTGACACTGAAAGATTCAGACTTGACCCAGAAAATTCAAACTACAACAAACAAATCATCCCCAACTCCTCACAAAGACACTGTGCGTCGCTGCCATTTACGCTTAACCGTTAACCTCCAACGAAGCAGCCAGGTGTCCTCTCTCATTACCAATCAACCAACCTGCTTTTTCCCTCTCGTGTAGAAGAGAGAAAACCTTCTCTTCTTCTTCTTCGTCTTCAAAGATTCTATCAGACTCTGAGAACAAGTGGACACGCCGCATCTAGTCCTCCTCTATTGTTGAAACGACTATCCGGGCCCGTGTCGTCCTACTCCCAGATGATCGGACACGAGCGTGGCACGGCTGAGTGAGATGGGATGTGGCAGAGCGACAGGGGCGGCCGGTCAGGCTGTGAACAATCACAGAGATGTGAGAAAGCCCGCTCTCACAGCTGTCACCCACTTGCAAGAGACCATCAGGAGACGGAGATCTGTCAGATCATGTTTCATGACTTCATTGCCTCCAATAAATTATGGATTGAGTCATGAGCGACTGAAGACGGAGGTGACGTTAGAGCAACGGCTGGGCTCAGGTGTCTAGAAAAGACAAGATGAATCAGATGAGATGAAAACTTTTACCTCAGGAAACAAACCGGGGAGCGGTCGTCGTAAACGTCCCAACCACATCAAAGTCTCAGCTCGATAAGCTACTTAAAGGTGACGCGTCTGTTTTGGAACACCATCAACTCGCTCATCAAATTGTTACTTCAGTAAATATGAATACACACCGGGGTGTTTACTAAACAAAAATAAATAAATAAACGCGCGCTTGGATAATAGATGGTGGGTTTCCCTTCTGCCTTCAGTCGGCCGTCGCTTGTAAAAGCAGTTATTACCAAATCAGGCATAGTACTGACGCTGGAGATAACAGAGAAGCTCGGTTTAATCAGTTCTTCCTCTTTTTTTTTTTTGAAAAGTTCTTCCTGAAAACGGTGATTTAGGAAAGTTCCCACTGACTTTTGGCACACAACGGTCCAAGGAGGCAGTAAAGTTCAGTTATAACGTTCTGAAGTCTCGTATGGCTGTGAACATCGAGTGTCTTAAACCAGCTGAGAGAGAGAGAGAGAGAGAGAGAGAGAGAGAGAGAGAGAGAGAGAGAGAGAGAGAGAGAGAGAGAGAGAGAGAGAGAGAGAGAGAGAGAGAGAGAGAGAGAGAGAGAGAGAGAGAGAGAGAGAGAGAGAGAGAGAGCTAAAGGAGCATGATGTCATTAGCAGGGTACATTTTCCCCTCTAATTAGAAACTCGAGCTTCCCGCCATAACTTGGGTGTGTGTGTGTGTGTGTGTGTGTGTGTGTGTGTGTGTGTGTGTGTGTGTGTGTGTGTGTGTGTGACAAAACAAATGTTTGACTTTCCTCCTAAAACAGCCGTGCAGGCAGCCCTCGTCGGGAAACCAAAGCCGTGTTTAGAGAGTTGTTGCGGTGGGACTGAAGTTTAAGTGATAAGAATCACACCTGTGACCCAAACCCGTAAAAAACACGGTGGTTTCGGCTTCTTCTCTGATTCTGACACCGACGTGGCTCGGGCCAATCAGATTACACCCTTGACCAACCTCACAAAACAGTGTCGTTATATAGATGGTAAAAAAAAAACGGACTATTACCCAATAATGAAACAGTTATTTTGCTGTTATGACCAAAAGACCAGTTATAAACAGCAAAACCGAGAGAAAAAAAGCAAGTTTTAAGAATCAAACTGAAGAACATTAGCATCAGGATGGGTCATGTTGGGTTTATGATGAAATTGCAACAGTCGTGCAAATTTTCCGTTTCACAATCTGAATTATGTTTTAATTTGTTTGCAATTTGTCCCTTTTTCTATGACTCTTGTTGTCTTCTGAATGTCACATTATTCTTTTATTGTCCTCAACCCATCACATGCTTTCATAAATCACAAGTCATCAACCTCTTCCAAAAGTTGCTCCACATTTCTCTCCCTTTCTGACTCACAGAAACTAAATCGAGAAGGGTTTGAGACAAGATCCAGATGTCTGCAGCGACTCTGGCTATTTTGAGAGGAAACTTGAGGAATGTTCAAAAGTCCCCACTCATGCAAGGAGATTGAGAACATTTGCAAATATTTTAGGACATCCTGGAAACTATTCTGCACACATTTAAAGCCAGCAAGCCTCTGCGGGGTTTCTTGAGTGTTGCATTCTTTCTGGCGGAGTAAACCAAAGCAGGAAGACTTAAATAGATATTTATTCAGTCACGATGACGTCAGGAGTCCTGTCAAGTGGTGCAAACACCTCTGCACCCCTGGCCTCTCCGCTGGGATCAGCACCAAATGCATCACTGCAGGGGGAAAATCAGCACACACCAACCTGATTCTGAGTAGAAAACAGGCTTGTTTATAACCGCTCCAAATTGTTAATTTGCAGGTGGCTCTGCTACTGCAGCGATATTTATCTCCTGTGTTTATGTGTGATAGGAAGGACCTGTGTTTACAATCTAGCTCTCAGGCAATGATTTAAGACAGCGAGATTTAAGGGAATCAAACATAAACACAAACAAAGAGCGTGCTGACAAAAAGACGTCTCACTGAAATCTTTAAAAGCTGTCCCAAAGTGGGCTAACTCATGTCAGATGTTCAAAAGCTCCTGCTGCTAGGACCCTAAGCGTCTCAAACGGGCAAATAAAAGACCACCCCTTCAGAATAAAGCACCGTCATCCTCTCATGATCTGCATTATTAACCATCCTGCTGCGGCCCACTGACCAAAAACGACACATGCTCATTGTGAACATCAGAATTAATGTATCTGGAAGACATGCCTGGTCTGTTTAGTCTGGCTGCAGGGTTGTTTATGCTGCTGATCAAACCAACTCTTGATGCTTATGCAGAGAGGCAGGGCTGGAGGGGTGGAGGTGGGTCAAGGTGGTGCTGACCCCCTCCTCGGAGGAGAATCCTTTCAGTTTGGAGTGGTTGCATAACAACCCTCTGCAGCCTTGCTTGTATTTTATGCTCTTTAATAAACTCGCCTGCGAACGCGATAAAATCAACTGATCGTGCAATTTTCAGAAGTTTATCTCAAAGTTTAGCATGCAATAAACCTTCAGCCTCGTGCCAGTTGTGCATTCTACAGCGCACGCATGCTCATCTCTGTCCCATTCACTTCATTCCATGCATGCAGCTAAACTGAGCTTCAAGGCTGATTTCAGGTCCAAAGATAGGTTAGATGATGCACTTGTCATCCCAAGTGATGGTCCATTTAAAACCCTGCTGCTTTGCTGCAGAAGAAAAGACTTTTAGGTCCCAGATAAAACTCCCACAGGGACAAACTCTGAACATGATTTAGTAAAACAGATATTTAAAGCCCATTTGGGACCAGAGAGCTGAAAAACAGCTGGACCGGAATCTGCCTCTGTGAGTATCTGTGGTCAGAAAAACGTATTTTATATCCGTAAACGCCACCTGGTAGCAGAAGAAGGGTAAAATGATCGCAAAGACGCACAGCGGACGGATCAATCCACCGGCGTCCGACGCAGAAACTTCCAAATCCAGAATATTCCCACAAACCAACCTGGAGTCCCGTTTTCTCACCTCGTATGCTCCCGTCATCCACTCAGCTTCTCCCCCAAATCCGGTTGCGTCGGTGTCGGACGGACAGCGTGGCGCTCCGCTGGCACACTGAGCGCTGCGCGCCGCGGCTGGATCAGGGAGTCCCGGCCCCCTCGGGGGGGAGGGTGGGGTGGAGAACATCGAGGGTGGGGTTGGCAGGCACCATCATCAACGTCAAAATAAATCATAAGGCTTTTGGTGTTGCATGATATATGAATCAATGTTACAAGAAAGATAAAAAACTATTTATTAATCTATGACCCGTTTGGTTGAATTTTTTTTAATTTTACAATTTTTTTAAATAACTGATTTACTGAATGAATGAAAGGAAGTTTCACCCTCCTGAGTAATTGTCATTGATTGTGATTTTATTAGTCACATTTCCCTGTTGTTCACTCTTTAACTGTCCTCTGTTCGAGTCCTTTTATTGTCCTCGCAGCTATCAGGTGAACTTTAGACCCTTTAAGCACAATATTATTAAAGCCAGATTCAGAGAGCACCCAAAACTCTAACTTTCCATGGTCTTTCATTTCTGCTCACACTCCTACCTTTATCTGGCTGGTAACAAGAGAGGTCGAAGAGAGAGAGAGAGAGAGAGATAAAGGAGTGAGACCCACGTTTTCACACCACACCTGTTTCTCATTCCCAGACTCATCATTCCTGGCAGGACCGACCAGCCGGTGAGGAAGTACAACACAAGAGCTGCTGCAGGTAAGTTATGGAGAACGAAAGCGAGCAATGATAAACCAGACACCTTTATCAGTCAGTATTTTCTGCTTTGTCATACAGACAACGAGAAAAAAACAACAAAAACAGCTCAGATAAAGAGCTTTTCAACTCAGAGGAAGTCTGAAAACACGCGTATTAAGGTATTGAAATGCGATGCTTAAAAATAGCTGACGAGCCCAACAAAGCTCAGAAAGAAAGAACGGCATTTCAGTGTTTCTGCTGTCACGCTACGTTTGGGGCACCTCCAGACCGGAGCCATCCACCACCACATCTGGGAGGAGGGGGCAGAAGCACAATCCCCTGATCCCACTCCTTGACATCTGACCTCACAGCCTTGACACAAGGAAGCCACACTTCTGGCTGAGCACCGGTGGCAAACGGCCTTGTTTGACGCCATCCTGTCCTCCAGTGAGACTCCACCTCTTACCACCTAATGACGTGGCAGGTGGTTCATTCCTCACTTGATTCCTGGTGCCAGTCGGCTATTTAAAAGCCCGTTAACTTGGGGCGATAATCTTGTAAAACCCGTGAAACATCACATACTGAGAAGACAGGGGGTCCGGAAGGTTCTGCAAAGTCACAACTGAGACATCACATCAGAACGCCTTTCATGGAAAACAAGTCTCCTGATTGGCCAAATCTGCCTTCTACTAAGGCACCCAGACAGCGGCACAACAGAGGGGTGGCTGGGGGGGGGGGGCATGGACACCCCCAGAAAATACTTGGCTACCATACTGAACTCCCCACTGAAGAACACCCCACCACCACCTTAATGAAGTACATCCAGGTTCTTATTTTATCAAGACATAAATATTAAAGCCAGTAGATTAATTTTCTGTAATAAATCATTTATCTAACAAATCATAATTTATATGTACATGTCAGTGTGGCTTACCAAAAAAAACAGGTATAAATTCAAGCACTTTTGTGAAGATTTTTGTCAAGACAGAAACAGGAAAATTGAACTGTAAAAAAAAATAGAAACAATAACAAAAACAACTGAAATTGTGTCTTTTTTAATGTTTGTTGTTCTCTAATAGGCGAAAATGTGTAAGATGCACAGGTCTGCTGTTTTTTTTTAATAAAAAAGAACGAAGGACCATTGCAACACGGCTACAGGCTAAACACTCCCATCGTTACTAAAGGGACCAATTTGGAGTGCCACCCCAACATTTTTACTGGCACCATCTGGACCCCACTTGAAAAAATTCTGGGAGCACCACTGCACCCACATCCCTATCCTCCTAAAACGCACGAACCAAGGCCCAAATCGATATCTGTTGCATGTCCATGAGGATGAATTACTCTCCATTTTTAAGGGGTTGCAAGGCAGAGTCATTAGTTTGAGTTTTGAACGGCTCTTTCTTTAAATATTCCAGACTGTCTCCTCATGAACCTGTTTTTCAATCACTTCTTTTTATAAATGTTGACTAATCAGTGAGAGCTCAGTGCCCTAAAAAAGTCAAGGAGGTATTAAAAGTGGTTGTCAGATTTGTCACGTACCTTCTGTCAGGATGTGAGGATGAGAATTAAACACACCTGGACTCACACGGCTAAATGTTTTCGATCTAGAAGGTTTTAAAGCACCTTTACCTTTTTTCAGGTCCTCTAATGCAGCTCCAGTACACACACGCTTCACACACACACACACACACACACACACACACACACACACACACACGCTGCACGAGCGCACACACACACACACACACACACACACACACACACACATACACGTTTCAGGATTAATGGTACTTCAAAGGGAGGAAACCCCACTTGGGCCAGCTTCCTGTTGCAACGTTGGACCATTTGTTGGCATCGTTCTACCTGATGAGGACTTTGTGAGCCATGTGGTGGCTATTTAGAGGCACAGAGGTAATCATACGAAGTAGCTGCACTTCGTTTAGCTGGCTAAGTAAGTTCAACAGTGAGAGGGTAAAGGTCATCTAAATGCAATGGTCTGAGTTCATAGTTTTCCTGGATGTGCATCAATTTTCCGTCTCCTTTGAGATGCCTAAAAATAGTATTGTCATTTAATCGCACATATCTATAAAATTGAAGGAAAACCTATTTGTAGAAAAATTCATCTTTATTTTCACTTTTTACTACAAACACAAGTTCAAAAGCATTTCTTGGACATTTTTAATGAAAATAATTCAAAGACAAAGAACAAATCAAAGGTCTGATAGCAAAACAGATCAGAAAGAACACATTTTCGGTCGTGATGTTTCATGAATCTTTGGGAGTTTTTGTATCGCCACAAATAACTCAAGCCTGAAGGAGTTCTGCCGTGTTGTGGAGTTGCTAATGCTAATGGTTAGCTTCTACTAGCCAAGATGTGCTCTGCTCTTTCCTGGATGCTACATCAACAACAGCCTTCCTCGTAGCGAGTCAAGAAGGGTGAGACCATGAATGCTAATTTTCAATGTGACTTTTTGCTTTTCTAATCCGAGCGTTTTCCCGTCTATTTTCTATCAGCAGCTAATTCAGAAAATAGGAGTAGAAAACTGTTTTCAGGTTTAGCCAGCTTGTTAGTGATGATCTTATTTCAAAAAGAACACGTAAAAACTATTTCTCAATTAGGTTGGTCTTAAAAAATGTGTCTTTCTAGTTTTTAAAATGAACCCCAACTTTTCTTCAAAAGTATTTTTTTTCTAAAGAATTCCTTTCTTCACTCATCCTTGTTTACTCCAGATCTTCACCAGTCACGGTTCCAGTCCTCCTTAAAGCCCGTAACTGAAGTTTGACCTCTGCGTGCTCACACCACTGTGCCCCCCTCTGTTGATTCTGCCCTTTGGGCCGACCTCCAGCCCTCTCCCCTCCTTTCGCCCTCCGATAACGACGCCTTTTGTTTGGAGTTTACATCTCCAGGAGGGAAACCTTGTGCCCTGGCATTGTTTGGCTTTACTGCTCACAATCCTTCTCAAGGCAAACGAAGGAAAGGAGGAAGTTCACAAAGTCTTGAAAATGTCAACAGTGTTGACCTTACCTCAGACCAGTTGTTTGGATGTACATGAAGCCTTGTTTTGTTTAAGCTCCTCTGACCTGAATGATGTCTGCCTGAATCCAGGCGAGATGTGTTGAGGATCTCCGCCATCTGCCATCACGTCTCGGGAGAGATCAGAGCTCCATCAAGTTGTCTGTGAAAGGGAAAAGTCACCTTGAGTACAGTTAAAATCTCCAAAGGTTCTTCTAATATTAAAGATCAATATTAGTGCAAGAAAAGTGACTAACACATGTCTGGTCTGACATGGGTGGGGGTGTTTTCGGGGTCATTCCAGTCCGCTCAGGGATTCATATCCTTTGGCAAAACATCATTCCCGTTGGAAAACAATACCAGACATTGTCAGGCTTCACCAGAGACGGAGCTGGCATTATGAAAAGAATGCAGTCAGGGGTCAGTCCAGTCAGACAAGCAACCCAAACCAACACTTCAGCCTTTCTGTGGAAATAAACACAGAGAAGTCTGGGATTCAGTGCTGGTGAGTCTTTCAGCTGCACAAATGGAGACGTGTTGTGTCCGTGAGGCGGCGCCACCACCTGCAACAACACTGAAAACTAAGGAATTTTTTTTAAAAGGCGTTTTTGTTGGTAGAAGTCTAAATACTGGATAATTTGGGTTAATGCTAGATATTAAAGAGAAATGAAACATGTATCTATGTGTGATCAAATAAGGTGCTTGAACCTCTAATGTTTAAAATTTGCATATTTGATCACTTGAGCAAACATTAAAACTGTTTGGGAAATAAAAAAATGGAAAAAGTGTTTGTACTCATCGGTGGAGGTCGTTAGACAAATGAGAGAAGCACTTTATTATTTTATTTATATGTTAGAGCGTTGTTAAGAGGCATGAAAAAATGTTTTAAGTTATTTGTTTTCCAAATTTGCCAACGCAGCTTTAACTCCCTCCCAGAAAATTCCACGAACTCCTTTTGTGGAAACACGATTTATTCAAACTTCCGAACATTTCTACCTTAAAATATATTCCTGGAGCAGAGCGATCGGGTGAAATAAAAATGGCTTCCATGTGTATTTCTGTCACCTGGTGATGCATGGCTCCACACATGGGGACCTACCTGAATTCCCACCATTAGTGAACGAGTTAAACAAAGACTCGTGTGAGGAAAGTCATGCTCCAACAACTTTTCCTGTTGTAATTCACCCTCGGATGAAGTCAAGTGAAAATGGTTGTTGTCCCGATGGTCTCTGATTTATCCTCTCCCAGCAGGAAGACGGAGGTCCCATCACCTGTCCAACAGAAGAAGTGTTGAGGACTGCGAGAGGCTGCCGTTGTCCCCTCAGGGAGGGTTGTCTGGACTTCCTTTGTGCTTTTCCTTCAACAGGAGACACACGGGGGGAGTTTAACCTGCAGGGACACGTGTAGGTTTGCTTTTATTTAAACACCAGCTCTGCTTTTTGAACACCAAGGTGGTCGGATGTAGGTGAAGTGGCGCTTTTCAACGCCTGTCTTGTCCCAAAACATAAAAACCAAGTGGGTGCACCTTGTGGGGACACGGACCGCGGCGACGTGGCACCGGTTGCTGCTCGCACGTGTTTCACGTTAAACTTGAACAGATCATTTGGATCACAGCTCCGAATGCTCACGTGGTTTCTGGAATGGAAGATGGCAAGTAAGCATTATAGGATTATTCAAAGCATCTGGAGTAGTTAAAAGAAGGTTCGCATTTTAATGAACGGGGAGCTTGCAACCATTTGGATGAGCCATGTGCTCGCCACACATTGCTCCACTCAACGAGGGCTGGAGAACAGCAGCTTGTTGCCGGGCCAAAGGCTTTGCACCCAGGTGCCGGAGTGGTCTTACTCCGTTTGACGAGGACAGTAAGAGGCAAACAGCATATGTGCCAAGTCATTAGTTATAATCCAACCAGTGTCAAAATGGCCATAAAAAAGCCACAAGTAAAGGATGAAAGCTTCAGGCTTGGGCATGGAGTCTTTTAAAGTTTTATTCTTCCATTTAGTGAGGCTTGTTTTTAAATGACAAGCATTTATCTAAATTTACAGCTTTATGTGATGTTAATCCTACTGAAAAAAAAACGTCTTTTGTTAATGAGTTAGAGGCCCTTGGAAAGTCGTGTCCCCACCCAAACAAATGTTTCAACTTATTCAGATTAAGCATCTGGGAGCATGAGAAAGAGCTTTTCATTCTGCACTTGATCCCAGCAGGGAATTTGGTGCAACCTCGCAAGGAGCTCAAAGAATTTTGGTTCTGCTTTTTTTGGTAAATCCTGATCCTGGCGGTCCGTGATTTTTCCCGTTTCACGGCTGTCAGTCACAGAGGTGGTCTCCTCTCCCAACCCTGGGGAGTTCGGAGGAGAATGGATTCCCTCTGTGCCATCATCAAAATCACATTGTCTGAATCTGCTGGTCCACGATGAAACTTGGAGGCTTTTCCTGAATTTGACTTTAATTAGACGGACCCTTTGGACCTTTTTCTGCTCTTTGATCCACTGGAGTTCTTGCAGGAAGCTTAACTGGCCCTAATCAGCAGCTTGAGAACCATTTCAGGCTACCCTGAGGGGTGCAGAGAGGAGTCAGGCTGAAGGGGAGGGGGGCCAGACTAGAAGTCTGGCTCCAAACACAGATAGGGGAACTAACAGGCCTCGTGTCATACGGTCACTAAATCAAGGAGTCTGTTAAACTGGACACAACTGCATTTGATGCCAGGATCTGACACGCTCACACCCTTTATGGGACAATTAGACAGACCATTGCTCAGTCCACGGTTGTTGATGTAAAGGGGAAGTCCAACAATGCTTGCAGATGGTGATAACCCCACAAAAATACCCTGCTGTTTCAACAATAGCTTAGCTGTTGATGTTGAGTGAAACATGCGATTGGGAATTTTTTTCTAACACTTAAACTAAAAAAATAAATCTAAAATTTACATAAACTCATTTTGCATATGAAATAAAAGCATCAATCAAGATTTAATCATCCTGTCAAGGTTTCTCAAATATTAATTCAATTCAGTTTATTTATATAGCGCCAAATCATGACACAAGTCGTCTCAAGGCACTTCACAGAGTAATAAAGTTCAGTTCATTAAGCCAATCAGTAAAAAGTTTCCTGTATAAGGAAATTGCATCGAGTCACTGACTAGTGTCAGAGTCTTTATAGCAATCCTCACACCAAGCAAGCATTTGGCAACAGTGGAGAGGAAAACTCCCTTTTAACAGGAAGAAACCTCCAGAGGATCCTGGCTCAGTAAGCAGCCATCGAGACGACAGAGCAGACACACACACACACACACACACACACACACACACACACACACACACACACACACACACACACACACACACACACACACACACACACAGGCTACAATGTGATTTCTTAGTAAATATTCTATTTAGTAAGAGATACACTTTATTATCTTTATCTCAGTGAATCTATAATTAATTGAACAGGTAAACTAGTAGTAGCACATTCCATGTCAAAGAGATAAAAGTTATTATCAGGAGAGGGAGAATGTTGAGTGTTTAGCAGCAGTGTGCTAGCCAATGGCCCCCTCCATGAGGCTACCACAGCTCAGCAGAACACCGTTGTAACTTCTTCTGTGGAGACAAACACTCAGAGAGAAAATAAAGTTAACAGCTGAAAAAGCAGGAAAAAAAATTTGAGAGAAGTGGTAGAAAAAAGTAACAGAGTGTGGAAAGTGGTCCGTACGTCCTCCAGCAGTCTAAGCCTATAGCAGCATAACTCTGGGTAGCCTAGCCTTTTAAATCGAGGCACGTTGGAAACAGGGCCAGGGAGAGCCGTCTTTACCGACTGTACACTCCACCTCCCTCTACTCCCTCACTCGTCCAGATCTGGGCTAACATCAGAATGAAAAATTCTGAAACATTCACTCAGCTGATTACTCTGCATCTACATCACACGCTCAACATGTTTTGTTTTTAAATTGTATTCTTGTCTATTCTTTAGCTCATTCTACTTCAAACCAAAGTGGGACATGTGGGAGGTCTTCTCATCTGCAGGCCTGAGCTGCAGTTTTCTATGACACGTTTTTCTGCAGACCTCTGCAGAAATGTCAGTTTGTCTTTGGCAACTCGTGATTTCAGTTTCTGCTGCAGCACCTGGACAACTCGTTCTTATTCCCGTCTCATTACACCTGAGTGCCGCAGTGACCGTGACGAAGGTGCTTTTATTTTCATTAACAATCAGTTTAGTTTGGAGTTTGGATCGGCACAATAAACTTTCATGATTACATTTTAATAATCTTGCCCACTGGATGGTTTTCTGAAATTTGTTCACTGTTTGATGAAAATTAACAACCAAATAGTTTGTGAAAGTGGAAAAAGCATCACAATTTGAATGAAAACCTGCCATTTGATTATAGGAACCTCTACTTCTCCACAGCACTTTTGTACTATTGGTAAAAAAAATGATTGCAGCTTTTCAGCAGGTAAAGAAAAACAAACTTAAGTTTTGAGAACATTGGTATGTTTCGTATATTTTATTCAGTTGGAGTAATAAGGGTTAAGATATTATGACATGAGAATTATAATGTTAATAGACAGGTAATAATAATGAATTTATAAATGTGTTTTTAAAGGCAGTGGCCTGTCTAACCCCGGCTTTCCACAGCAGCCGTCAGCAGCACGTTACTGCAGCAGCACGTCATAGCTGCTGATAGGAACGGCTGTGGTCAACAGAACCTTTTCCACCGGAGCCGTCAGCAGCGCGAGTCGGCCGCGTCTCAGGAGCAGCATGTCGCGGCCTTTACGCGCCGGTTCTATTTCCTACGCGCGACGCCTCTGAAACGGGTCAAGTTCGACTTTTTTGGGGAAGGAAAGACAGGAAATCGGACGCGGAAATGGAGAGAAGCTCCCGAGATTTTCAGAATAAAGAACGTACTGCCTTCCGGTCGCTTTACTTTAAAAAAGGTTACTAACTGTGCGGCCCCGTGAGAAGTTATCACCTAGCTAGCGGTCCCCTTTGTTTTTCAGGTCCGTATTGGCGATTATAAAACGGACAGAATATAAAAACACAAACATTTTGGAGCCATGTTGTAGTTTTCTCCTGCTTGTTGTTGTGTTTACTGACGAAGTCACTCGTGTAACTTCGTGCCCTGTCGGTGACAGCTGCTCCTCTGCTGCGTCGCGTCTCCTGGGAAGGGCCAAGCAGCAGCTAGAGGTGCTGCTGCAGTAACGTGCTGCTGACGGCTCCCGTGGAAACTCGGGGTAAGAGGACTTTCTGTGTCAAATCTGGTTACTGCTGTTCATGGCTGTTGCCAGTAGCGGATCAGTACCAGAAGAGACGAATGGAACAAGTCATTCACAGTATTGATAAGTAGATACATTGTGTTACAGCATTGGGTGTTTTACAGTAAGGAGCACTTACTACACTTATTATGGTATAGGGAGCCTAGGTCACCCCATCTACCTCCGGACCATGGGCCCCTGGAAGAACGAAAAAATGAAAGCAAGTTAACGGGGCTAAAAACGTTATTTTCTAATTCTGCTTGTTACAAGCCATGGATTTCACATGTGATGTCCGTGAATTTTAAAGACACATTTTGACACCAAGAACTTGCTTATTTTCGAACGGAGGGAAACGTTATTTTAGATTTTGTATGAAAATAAGTCCAGGACTACAAATACGCGTCACGAAAGTGATGTCATCAAACCAGACACGGATAAATACAGAGGGAAAATGGCTGTAAGTTTAGCGAACTTAAAATCCTTCCTTCAGGAGGAAAAAAAAACACCATAAATCTGGCCATGTAGTAAGTAGCAGCTATGCTAGAGGAGAAGAGATTATGTGGTGATGACATACATGCGACGTGCTGATGTCTAATTTGTAGTCATGCTAATTACAAAATATTACAAGCTGATAAATCTCAAAGTACGTGACTGGCGTGTTCGAAACACCCACCGTTAGTCTTCATTTAAATTGCAGTACAACATATGTGCGATCCAGGGTGTATGGCAAAGCGAAATAGAAAATAGCTCTTTTAGCCCCGTTGACTTGCATTCATTTTTTTGTTCTTCCCATGAGCCGACTGGAAAGGGAGGAGACTTAAGGTTGGTTTATGCTTGACGCGTCCGCGAGGTCCGCACGGCTCCGCGCGGCGAAATTGCGTCATTTTAACAACAACGCGCCTCCGCACGGCCCAAAATTTCCGCACAGCGCACCTAGAAAATTTTCTAACCACGCGGACGGTCGGACGTGGAAAAACATGGCGGACTGCCAAGAACTAGTATGGCAGAGGTTCGTAAATATAGACATTTGTATGATTCAGCTCTCAGAGATCACCGTGATCAACATGTTGTTAATAATTCTTGGAGAAATAGCTCGCACTGTCGGAAAAGACGAGGATGCTGTTAAAAATGCTGGAATGCCATGTTGTAAACAACAGTAATTTTTACCTCTACTATGGTGTAGTGTTGGATGCATGCCGTAGAGCTCCATGCTGCCCCGTTCAGTTTGGGAGAATATTGGCTCACCGCAGAGACAAGCCGCGTGAACCATAAACGCTACGAGTTGTGAAGCGCGTTCCATCCGCGAGCCGCATCACCAAGCGGAAAGTGAATGCGTCAAGCATAAACCAAGCTTTAGGCTCCCTATTACAGGGAGTGTTCTTTGCCATCTTGCTGTTAGCTTGTTGTTATCGCTCTGAATGACTCATTAAAGGAAGTAAAACGCCACAATTGACTCATTCACTTCACACTCGCTTCACTGTAAAATCGAGCTGTTGGTAATTGAATATTTAGCTTGAGATATTTTTAGTCAGCTATTTGTTTCCACTTCACTGTGAGCATTTATAGCTCAGCGTTAGCCTCTAGTTTGCTTCACCCGATATTAGAGTAAAACAAGAAGATGTGGTGACTTCTTAGGGGTACAAGAAATAACTTATGGGTCGCTCCTGTTTACTGGCTTTGGTTTTTTTAAACAACTGTGAAGATTTTTGCCTGCTGGTGTCAAATCACAAAAGCCTGCACTGCAGCGTTAGCTCACTGCGGATTTGGCAACCTCACAAACTCACAGTCCGTAAACAGTAACTATGACCCGCTTTTGTTTTTTTTCCAAAGAAGAAAAACTGACAATACCCCTCAGCTGGCTGAGAATCAGTGTAACCTTCCATCCAACATGACTGAGACATTAGATTTGTGCGATTATTTCATAGTAGTATTACATATTGCACCTTTAAAACTCATATTATTTGTTTATGCTGGCTAACCCACATACACTGTTAAGAAAGATGAACTCTGATATCTATTTTAGACCTAAAATGCCCGAAAATAAAACCAACCAGTTATTCCTGCTTGTTCAATTGCTCCTTTGTGTGTTGAAAAGTGACACCAAGAGGTTTTGACTTAGCCTTCACAGAGAATGTTCAGGAAGTATGAATGAAATGTTTAAAACAATTTAGAGACAAATAAGTTCAAACTAATGCATACAAACTGAAATGAAGTCATGCATTTAATAAATATGTCTAAAAAGTCATCCTTAAAGAGCTGAGATGAAAAACGTTAGAAACATTAGAATCACTGATCTGGTCTGTAGCAGTAGATCAAACACTTTTCTGTCCCTGCAGGATTCCTGTTTCATCATTAAGCTAATTGTAGGATAAAATGTATTACCCACTGAGTGCACCCAACTAAAATTCATCCTGCACGTGAACCCCATGGATCCTGACCAATCAATCAAGTGACCCTCTTGTGTTGTTGGGGGAGAAGGAGATACGCCTTGGTAGGAGACTTAAGGGACCTATCTGGCCTGCAAACAATGTCCAACAGAGCTTGACCCTTCCTTCTCCCTGCTGGCCCAGACCTCCCACCCACAGGTTGCTTTCAGAGGTCAGGAGCTTGTTTTGGTCTTCTGTTGATCTGCAAGGAAGCATGAACCAAGCTGTACTAACAGCCAAAGATGCTTTTCACTCTTTCATTTGAATCCCTGACTCAAACATTTTCAAGTAAACGCAAACAAATCACTTAAACTTCACTCTCTAGTGTGAAGCGCTTTGGAGTCCTCTGAAAGGCGCTTTACGCGTGCGGGTCATTTATTTTATGGTTCAACGAAAAGCTGAAACCTTTTTAGAAAAAGTTTAATTAGTCATGTTTTTGCCTCAATTATTTTCTGTCACACCTCCACAAAGAGTGTACAGTTTTTGAAAGGGTCTGTGCTGCTTCCTGTTTAAAAGCTTCACGTCATCATGTAACACTCTGCCTCTAGAGACCCCCCCCCCCCCAAAAAAAACATGCCGTTAGCATGCTAAGCTAATTGCTTGCAAGCCACAGTTCATATGTTTTTGGTGGCGCAGTTGTTAGCACTGTTGCCTTGCAGCAAGAAGGTTGCAGGTTCGAAACTCGGCTGCAGCCGTTCTGCGTGAAGTTGCGTGTTCTCCCCATGCATGCGTGGGTTTCCTCCGGGTACTCCGGTTTCCCCCACAGATCACAAAATGCCCTACAAGTTAAAAATTGTATGTTGCTTTGGTTAAAAGCGTCTGCTAAATAAATAAACATAAACACGTTTTTTTTTTGGTGTGTTTGTTTTTCCCTGAACGTACCCATATGCTGTTATTTAATTTTATTATGCAACTGTAGTCATTTCCCAATAGTTCATTTGAATGGGAAAGTAAAGGGAAAGCTATTAGCATATTAGCTCCACCAAGCACTTTTTTCACTAGCAGGTACTGGAATTTCTCATCATTCCTCATCGTAAATCTGAGAGCTTCGCAGGCTTTGTATTATGAAAAGAAATGTCTATGTTTAGGAATAGTTAGCTAATTTTATGCTTGAACAAAATTAGAATGATTGTGTTAACTCCACATCAAAACAGCAACATGGCAATGCTCATAGACAAGAAAGTATGGAAAATAGTGCCTTTGGCTAACCTGGAAGATAGCAGGTGGCGCATATTCAAATTTTGACAGAAATTTGCTCTTTTGAGCAGAAATTTTTTTCCAAGTCTAGGGTGATTTCTACAGGTCAGTTCCTGATCTTGTTCTGCATGGTTTACAGCCTGTTTGTGCTTGACTGGGCTGCCTGCAGTCCAGATCTGTCTCATGTAGAAGTGAACAAAGCCCCACGAAGGCAGTGACCGCACACCGACTGCAACAGCAGCAGACGAAGGCTGGTGTTCTGCAGCTATTCATATGCAAAATGTTTAATTAATCAAGCTAACATAAAAAAAATAAATCATACGCAGAGAAAAATAGATTTGTTGTGTTTTAATTCTAATTTGTTTCCTCAGAAATGAGACTGACATGTCCTCTGTTGCTGCTAATTCACCTCACATTTGTTTCTTAAGCTGTAATCAGGAAATTAACCAAACACATCAAAATCAGCATGTTAGTACCAAAAATATTCTGGAACACAAGTAGCATCGTGTTTCCAGATAACGTGACAAGATGATCCTTCTGATATCAGTGAAAGGTGATAAGTTGTGGCAGGAAGCAGCTTTATTTTGCAATCTGCTTGTCCTCTTGTTATTTTTAACCCGTCTGGTGAGCGTCTTATCAGCTGGAAGTTTGTGTTGCATCTCTAGAGGCACAGCGTTAATGACGCTGAAGCTCTGAACAGGAAGCAGAGACCCTCTCTGGTTTCTGCTTTGGTCCCAAAACTCCCAGGAAGAGAGCAAACCAGTTTCAGAGTGACACAACACAGAACACACGCCGCAAAGTCCTCAGCACCCATCAAGCGTCGATCTTCATTCACCAACCTGACCTGATTTTTTTTCCGCTTCTGGAAACTTAATTAGTGGAAAATTTACTTCACTATATCACAACATGAAAAAAAAAAATTGAAAACAATATTCATCAATGGGGTTTAAATGTATTTGATGTTGCAGAAGTAGTGATTTATTTTAATTCCCTCAAGCTCAGAGGCGGCTCATCCATAGAGGGCGCCAGGGCGTGGCCGCCCTCCCTTACATGAAGGGAGAAAAAAATCTAAAAAGTAAAAAAAAAAAAAAAACTACAATGTATAAACATATTTACCATAACTGTGTCAGTTTTGCTTAAATATGTTTGCCTACATGCAATCTGAATTATTTACATATCATTTTTACCAGCTGTCTCTCAAGAAAAGAGCCCCTGAAACACTGCTAAACAGCCAATCATGTCTGGTTGCTAGGGAGAGTTTAAGAGTTTTTGGCCAACCAGCATCTCTGAATTAAATTATTTTGGAATGCTGGCAGATAGCGCCACAGAAATCATATACATAGACACCCCGTGGACTGGTGCTGCCCATCCCCGTAGCAGTGGGTTGCCATCTTGGATAGGTTCTCATTTGCCCCCAGTGCAGTTATATTTACTGAGAAAGGTGTTTACCCAACTGAAAAACAAAATTTCTTATGCTTTTTCACAAAGTCAGATATATGGTATGGCATGATAATAAAAATATAAATAAAATACATTTAAATAAATTTAAATAAATTAATATACAAAATCCAAACAGGTACACTAGAAAAGTCAACAATAATCCTACGTGATCTGTTTTCAATAGTGCGTTGATTGTTGCAACTGTAGGCTGCACAAAAAATGGGCCTAGTTGCTCAATCTTTGTTGACTCCAGTTGGGTTTGGAGAGTCAGGAGCTCACCCAATATGGCAGCAACACTGTGACACTCTCCAACACCCGATGGCGTGTCTGTATTCATGTCTATGGTTAGTGCTGCTACAACAGGAAATGGCTAGCTAGCATGCTAGAAAGTGCTGGATCTCCTTTCTCCTTGCTCTCTCACTCCCTCGTTCACATTGTTGACGTATATGGATAGAGCTGAAACCATACCTATAGCTGCACCAGTAGAATGTGTTTATTTTGTCTCATTTTACGAGATTTTAATGTTTAAAATGGGGTATCTAATTACCTTCCAATGTCGTGTTAGTGTCGCCAACTGGTGGAACCAATAATTACACTTTGGGGTACTCATGCTTTGAGCAGATGATCAGCTGAGACACAGAGACTGAAAACTCAATCTGGAAAATGTTAAAATAAATTTGAATAAGATCATAATGGAGTAAGAAGGGAAATCTTTTCACACGTAGGAATTTTTTCACCAGCCACTATCAAGACAACAATCTAAGTCTTATCAAAGCAACTCATTTCCCCAAACGATTTCTCAAAACAAGAGCCTTCGGGATGCTGGTAACACATGTCGGATGAATTATTTACTTTAAAAGGCAAAAAGTCTGATAAAATTCCTCTGGTTATCGAGAGGAATTTCTGTTTGTCACTAGCTAAGCCTACTTCTTCATGTGCTGCTATCGCCTGACCAGAAACACACCCACATACAGATGAGGGTTGGCTGAGTGGGAGTCCAACCTGACTGGGTTGCAGCTGTGTCAGCAGGAGTTGGAATAACAAGACAGAAAAAGGAGGCAGAGGAATGGAAGGAGATAAGAGAAGAGAGTTCCTCTTCATTTAATCCCCTGAGTTTTAAATCACACAAAAAAGATAGATAGATAGATAGATAGATAGATAGATAGATAGATAGATAGATAGATAGATAGATAGATAGATAGATAGATAGATCGATAGATCGATAGATCGATAGATAGATAGATCGATAGATCGATAGATCGATAGATAGATAGACTTTTTTCTTAAAGAGACAGTGTGTGTTTTTCTGGTGACAAGAGGCAGTAGATACCTAAGTCGCTGCAAGCAAGCATTATTTTTGTGTTGGAGTATAAGACCTTACCAACGGATCCTCACTAGGGTCAAAAAGCCCTAATAAGTGCAAAATTTAACAATATAACGAGACTCCCTTTCATCAGTGGCAGCAAGTGAAGAGGTACATGTGTAAAACAACAATATTTAAGAATGATGAAAGTTTGGTAGCCGTTTGTCACAAATGAGTAAATGCATTTTGTCCTCATGGGCTCCTGTAGAAGCAAACACGGCATCTAATATGTGGTCGCCCAGAGACTTAGACCTGCTCCCATGTATTTTAGACCTGATTTGTATGGTTATATGTTACAAAGTCATCAATATTTTTCAACAACTGGGCTTCTTTTAATTCATTTTCAACATTTTGATGGATATTTCCAGGAATTAATTGTAAAAACTACACATTGTCCCTTTAAGCTATAATAGGCCTAGTGTCTATATTAAACATGTTCATGATGTTTTTTGAACAAATTTTCTCTCACATTAAGCAATTTTAGCATTTTAATCCTTGAGTGTCAGTACCTTCCAGGATGAGCCGTTTCAGGGCTCTTTCACTTTGAGAAAACAAGCTGGAGCTGGTCGCGCCCTCTTATCCCCCTCTCAGGCTGCTACGAGCTGAAAAGCTCTGATATCTGGGAGGGGCTTGGAGTAGAGCCGTTGCTCCTCCCGCAGCAGTTCTCTGTTGTTGTGGTTCTATTCTACCTTTCCTGTTTGTGACATCATAAATCGGAATATTTTGAAACGGCTTGTGTTAGGCACACAGTTCCTAAAACCAAACTGACAGAGAACAGATGGATTTTTTTTTCATATTTGGACTGTTCATAGAGGAAGCAGAGACCCACATGGTAGCACAACAGTGATGCAAATGGTAGTTTTATAGCTAATATGTCCCCTTTAAAATCTTGTAAATCTCTTTGAATTGACCAGATTTTTTCCTTGAACTAGTTTTCATATCAAAATTAAAAAGGGATTTTTTTTTTAGCTTTAATCCACAATTTAGTTCAACTACTGTACAAGTAAGAACAAATAACTCTCAGAGTAGCTGAAGGCAAATGTAGTAACAATGCAACAATCTCAGATTACAGACAAGTTGTACATTTTGGGCGATGTTCTCTGTTGGTTATTCCTCTTTGAAATTCAAACATGCCCATTAATTTGATCAAGGGCTGCTTTTCTCTTGCAACATGGCTCATGTTAAATGTAAATGTGTTTTCACATAAACAGAGACAAAACTACGTACACGCCTCCTGCAAAGACAACCACACCACACAAGGCAAATCTCATTATTTTCTTCAGATCTGCAGTTTTAGTTCCCCTGATGAGCAGCATGACATGTTGCTTTGTTTTTGCTGATGTGGACGGTGCCCGCAATGCTTTTTCTCTCCTACAAACACAGAGAAAGAGTTGTTTCTGTTGTCTTTTTGTTGTTTTTGGTTTGACCCGAAGACACAAAACTCATTCAGAGATGGTTTGTGAGGACATGTGCTTGTGTTCAGACACAGACAACGCGGTTTCAGACAAGACAACGACTCTTGTCGCAACGGCAGAAATCAAAAAGAAATTACATTATCTGATGATTTGGGTCTCAATTTTGGTCGTTTAAAACTTTACCCAACAGCATCTGAAATGTTCGTGCTGATTCAGCAGTTTTCTTACCTTTCAGCAACATTTTTCATCAATATTTTTTATCACTGAACGCTGTTTCCCAGTGTTTTCCACAGAGTTGTGCAATGCATGACATCTTCATTAGAAATCCGTCAGTGGGCAGGGCTGCTTTCAGAGCTCTGGTTGTCTTTTGTGTTGTTCCCCTGGTAGCTGACACATCTGGCTTTTCCACGGGGCATTGTTTAAAGCCGTGACTCAAACTCTGAACACTCAACGATTTATTTTCTTCCACATTGTGGCTTATGAATTGTGACTGGAGCACAATGCCTGTTGTTAATGGCTAAATCTGCTAAAGTTTGAGCTTTGAACTCCTGTTTCTGGTGTTTTTGTACAGTTCATATGCTGTGTCATATGGTCATATGGTCATATGGTGTATGGTCATTAGCTGCCAGATGTGCCAAAGGCAAGAAACCAAAAATAAGAGGTAAAACCTGGAGGTCGTGTTTTTTATTAATACCTTTTTTCTTGTAGACAGTGGTGCCCCTAAGAGGTGGCTAGAGGGGCCAAGGCTCCCTTTAGAAAATTGTTTGGCCATCCCCTCACCCCCCTAAATAAACTAATTCTTGTTCACACAACCACACATTCATCTTCTCTAATGTACTTAAATGGTAAAGACAATAAAAATTTTCAACAAAATTTTAATAAATAATTTTGTCAATGAAACTCGCCATTTTAAAGTTAAAAATTGTACAAATCCCAATTGTTTTTGCAGATATTTGCTGAAACAGCAAAAGGCAAAAACATTGCTTCTAAGACAATACAATTTGAAACAACAACCAAAATAACAGAATTTTGTATTTTTCTGAAATGTTTGTGTTTCGCAAATCTGAAGTAAATGTGTTGAATTCATAGGTCCATTGTTTAATGAAAAAAAAAATGACGGCGCAATCAAATGCAAAGCTACAGACGAAACTCCCCCAGAGTTTCCACAGGGACCAAATTGTTGTGCCGCCCCAAAATTTCCATGGCCCCCTGCTGTGGGGGCACCACTGCTTGCAGACCAAAAACAATGATATTTTCTTGTATTTAAAAACCGCAGTTCCCATTCTTTTAGGGAATCCCAGCCTCTCACTGATTTCATTCATGCGCTGGAGTCTTGCAGACTTCAGCTCCTTACCCACTGTGGGCTTTGTGGTTTTGGGTTTGGTCCATGATGCATTTCTGTGGTGAGCCACTACTTAGAAAGATGGTGAAACAGGAGCTCAGTTTCCTTCACCTGACTCTGGCACCTACCCATCATTACATTGTATTTCTACAGATAGACACACATCAGAAAATCCACGGCTGACTTTACCCAGATTGAGGTTTGGCTGAAGCCCCACAGATCCTTCAAGATCCAATGCAATATTAAAACCCAGCCTGCATCTAATACTGCAGCAGCGTACGCCGCTGCTACAAAGCTGTCTTTTCTCATCACAGTCTGCTCTGAGTCATTCTCCCCGCGCAGATGCAGCCTCCACAGCGTTTACGGTCTCTTGGCTTTTTTTGCGCTGCTCCAGGGCAGCGGGGGTGAACGCACAGGCAGGAACATTGACAAATACTAACACTAGCATGCGTGCACACATTATTTTATGCTTCTGTGCACACTTGAACACATGCATCCTGGTCCAGGTCGATTTATGCACATCATCATGCATATTTAATGTTTAAACCTACGTTAAAATGTACGTCGGGTTGTATTTAACAGTTTCCTTAAGAAATTCTTGCAATAGGGGTGCATTGTAACACCCCCCAAATAACATATGAAAATCCTTTATTGCAAATATTGGAATATTTGAGTGAAACGTGGCTAGTTTCAGCAGAACAGCTTATGATTGCGTTCCTTAGCCATGTGGGTGAATAAAATCTGAAACGGCGTTGCATTACATGATTTATGTGATCAGAAATGAAGATTATAACCTCCCTGCTTTAGTTCCTTTTGATTTCCAAAGCATGCTTAATGAAAACAAGCACGATCAGATTATAAATATACTTTATTTAGCAAATATTTATGTACCAATTTAATTTTAGATGAATACTGTGAAAATATTTGTCCACTTTTTTAAGGTCAGAGCTCTCCTTTTTTCCTTCTAGGAACAAAACAGCACATTCAGTTGCAAATGATTAATAATCAATGTTTAAAAAACATATTTTTTTATTTTCTTTGCTCTTGTTTCTGTATTTCTTGTGTTCTCGCTCTTGCAGAGCAGCATTTGTAACAAGCGACCAAATTCTGCACCAACCCCTGAAAAAGCTCCTCAGGAAGCTGAAATCAGAAAGGATAGTATGGAGGACGGATACAAAGAGAAAGCCAGGAAGGATGTGGCCGGTCCGGCGCTGGACTGGCTCCCTGTTCCTGCTTCTGTCCGAGTGCTGTAGCTGTTACACCTACACATATCCTCTTTCTCATTAAACAAGTACTTAGAGCTGGTTTATGCATCTCTAAATGATCCCACAGGTCCCATAATCTCCAGTCAAGAAAAAGTAGCAAAAACTCTCCCAAAAATATTTCCCTGCATAACTTTAAAGATGTATATTTTTGGCATTACTCTGAAAAGGGGAGAGAAGGGATTCGTGGCTCCTGCTCTGCAATAGGCTGCTCTTTTTATAGACTTAATCACTGTGCTCATCTAATGTGGTTTCAGAGTGAAGCACAGTGGCAGCGAACCTCGGAGCTGACTCGTCACCCTGAGCTGGCCCGGAGACAGCTGATATGTGGCTAGAGCCGAGAACCCTGACCCTGATTAAAGAGGACGCTGGTGAATGAAGACAGATTTAGAAAAGCAAAAGTAACAGACAGTTTACTTCAGAGCGTTTGGAAATGATGGTACATCATGGTGCCCTGGCTGACATTTCAGTGAAATTCTCTGATCACGATGAAAATTACAGCCCTTTCTCTTCCCACTCAGAAACCATCCCAGAATGGGCAGCATGCAAAGCAACGTCTCTGGGAACAATGAACATGAAGCATTACAGTTTAGTTTAAATAATCCACCAAACAAATTTATTTACTTTTTGAGTTATGCTACGTTTATCTATTCTTAGATTTAGGGCGTGAAATCTTTTATCTCCAGCCTCCTGAGCTGAATTCTACCAAGACAGTCGTTGTGGATTGGTGTTATGCTATGTGGAGTAAAATAAATATTTCAGAAACTTTGCATATTTACCATTTTTATCTCAATAGTCTGTGTCAAAAACAATGGCACCGCTTTGCCTATAATATGGCGCAGAAGGAATGCGGACAGATGCTGTATAACCTGCCCTATCCTCCCCCCACCTTTGGGACGGTGGCCTGGCCTGGCAAGGACACTGTACCAAAGGAGTCAATGTGCTCTGCGCACCCTGGATCTCCCTCCCACCTCTGAACAACAGGAATCGAGAATGCGCACTGGGACTGCAAGCTCTCTTTGGAGCAAAGAGATTCCCAGTCCCCTCCCGCCTACCTCTCGAAGACTCATGTCAGTGACTACGTTTACATGCAGCCAATATCCGGGATATGATCGGGTTAAGGTCGGTATTCGGGTTTCCGAGTTGATCAGAATAACCCGTTTACAAGCATAAATAGAAAGAGTTACCTCTAACTTGCATAACCCGATTTAAATGCGGACGTTGGGGTAGCGTCAGGACGTATGGACTACGTCCAGATGCAATATGTGTCATTTCCGGTTCTTCTTGTTCCGGTATCCATGAAAACAACAACATGTTTCCCAGTTCGGAAGAGATAGCGACCACGTTTGTTTGTGCTTTAGTTTCCTCGTCACTCCAAAAGTGTGGTGCAGTGCTGCGACTCACCATTTTGCTCCCAACTTGTTTACTTCCGGAGTTCTGGCGCATACAAGACGTCTCGCTACTCAAAAGACCAAGATTCCTTGCAAACAGAGCATGCGCAGAACACACGCTTTGATGGGGAAATCCCAATATGCGTTTAGACGACCAAACATTCGGGTTAGAAAAGGGTTACCCAAGGTGTAGTAACCGGGTTTTTCAAAACCCGGTTATGAGCATATCCGGGTTTTTGGCGGTGTTTACATGGACCTGCGGAACCGGGTTATTGTGAATATTCGGGTTTTAAAAGGGTTACTGGCTGCATGTAAACGCACTCTATGTGAATGTCTGAAGCTTTGCATTTATATGTTGAGGAGTTTTTTTTGTTTGTTTGTTTGTTTGTTTTTGCATAGCAAAGCTTCCCCCTGTTGGGGGTAACTCTGGAACTCACGGAGACAAATTTCTATGCTGCAGGACGTTGGTGCGATGACAATAAAGCTAATTCTGATTCAGATTCCAAAGTGGACATGCCATCAGGGTTCATTCTGTGCAGCAGTAGCTCAGGAGGCCGGGCTCGCCTCTGTCAGTGCATCCCAGGGCAGCTGTGGCTACATCGTAGCTCATCCCCTCAAGCGTGTGAATGGGTAAATGACTGATTTTGTTGTGAAGCGCCTTATGAGGTTGTAGAACTCTAAGAAGGCGCTATACAAACAAGTGTTTCACCTTTGGCGGTAATGTGGAGCGATCATGAGTGTTTCCACAACATATTATGTAATGGCGGTATAAAGGGGATGTGAGGGTGGTCATGGACATCCTTTTAGCTTGGACGTAACTTGTTTTGTATCTCCAATGAAGCCACTGTCCTTTTTTTCTGTGAGCTGCTCCAAAATGAAGTTCTTTCTCAGTCCCCAACAACTTTCTGATAATCTGTGTTTCAGCTCCAACAGCTAGAGCTCTCGTGTTCCCGTCTCAGCTGACTCTGTTTAAAAAAGTGAAACTGACTGCCCGTGTTTACTTGCATTTTTAAAATTCTTGACCAACTCGTCCATAAAACAGGTCGCCACCTCTGCATCTATCTAGGAAAGTCTGCAAATGCGTGTGCACTTTCTGTGACTGGCATCTGTATGTAGGCAGATGTCTAATGGTATCGGCGAATGCTGACCTGCACTCAGTTCAGATTTCATGGGACTCAATTGGACGGGAGTGGGCTTAGCAAAAAAATAAAAATAAATTAAAAAAGAGTCTTATTGCCGACATTATGACAAAAAACAAGGTAAGACTTTCACTTTTACAGATTTCTAAAAATTCAAACATAAGTGAATGGGAGAAGAGAGCAAGTGGTTCTGAAGCAGCAAAGCAACACCAGACCACCACACTGCCACCACCATGCTTGACTGTTGCAATGATGCTCTTCTTCTGAGTTTTGATCCAGATCCACCAAGACTCACACCTTCCAAAAACATACACTTTGGTCTAATCAGTCTCTTATAGCTGAATTACAATCTTTGACTTCAACCAAGTACGCTCTGCTGTACTTTTTTGTTGTTGTTGTTCTTGAACATCTGTAGAACAAAACACGATGCGCTGCTTTTTGAGATCTTTCAGCTTTCACCATGACATGTTCTGCTGAAGTTATTTCATACTCCTACATCTCTGGCAGTAATCTGACCTTGATAATTAGTTCTAGATCACACATAAAAACTAATTATGTTTCTGTTTGGTTATTCTTTTCTCAAACTTTCAGACAGTTTGCAAACATCCCAGCGAAACAGCGCAAAGTCATTGTGAAGTTATTATTAAATAATAAATGAAAGCATGCATGCCTTCCGGTGGTAAATTACAGATACAACCTGAGATTGAGAATTACAGAGCTACCAGGCCGAGGAACACGCTGAAACAACTCCTTCTGTCTGACTGCTTCTAACCAAGGGGATGATTTATGTTCACCTTCAGCGAGTTGATGAGCAAAGACTGAGTCAGGAAAATGCCAACGGGCCTGTGAGTGATGTCACGGTTGTGCTTTTTACAAGTGGATTCAGGACTTGTGAAGTGTAAAGAGAGCAGCTGGCACTCCTCAGTTTGTGTGTGTGTTGTTATGAAACAGAGAACTGATGCATATTTTCTGTTTGACACTTTAGGTTTACGATTTTTCTCAGAGGAGCAGCACATCACAGCTGACCTTGGAGGAAATACTCTGAGGTGAGCTGTTTGTTGTGTTTCTCTCATCTCGTCTCTGGAGTGCAAGGTTATAAGTTCAGCAGATGTTCAACATCACTGTCAAAATGACATGTCCATCTATGAGGGAAGGAAAATGATATTTTTAGCCCTAAAGAAGGATAAGAGCCTCTCAGAAAAGCAGCCACAAGTTATTAAGTATCGTTAATTCTTCAAAAGTTTCATTAAATGTTGATTGGGAGCATAAAAAAACAAGATCCATATTTAAATTCTTATAGTCAAGTCAGTGGAGAATGTTTTTGGCATTCACCTCTTTCACCCAAGTCTATTCTGGGATCCTCCAGATGTTACCAGATGTAAAATCTACAGCGCTTTGTGATTTATATCTGTGAAAGGCGCTATATAAATAAACTTTTACTTACTTACTTACTTACCTGAGCAGGATCGCTGGTGATTACTCATAACAATGTAAAAGTTAGGTTTAGAGAAAAGAACACCTTTTAAATCTGATGGCACAGAGAAACGTCTGGTCCCCGGGAATTTTATAAAGACGTGTTGAAGAAAAACGCTTCTTTTTAGTCAAATGCGGTGCAAATCCCACCTGAAACTGATTTTACCTCTTTAAAAAGGCGCCTTTACCTCAAGATTTATGCCTGCTCTCACTCACTGTGCTGCTTTCTGTTGCCATTAGTTACAATCAAACCTACTTTAAAATAATATATGTGAAGTTTAGCCTTTTTTCTCCTCACAAACTTATTTTTGCTGCCGGCTCAAAGAGACATAATCATGAATAATGTAGATCATAAAAAACTCTTGCTGGCATTTTTTATTTCAGAAGCTCAGTATCATGCATGATTCAGCAGATTCTTATGTGAGCAGTTTGACCCTTTCACATTGATTCCTAAGCTAGAGGCGCCACCTACAGGGTGAAGCTTGCAAACGCAGATTTTTTTTACATAAAATAAAAACATATAAAATATAACTTCTGGTTGACACCAGGGGGCGCTGCCGCACAGAGTGACTGCTTTTTGATTCACAAGGATGAGTGTTTTTTTATATTGTACACAGAAAAGATTAATTAAGTCGTGTGTGTATTACATATAATGGATTCAGAGAAAAAAAAGAGCTTTCATAAATGGTGACAGAGATCAGCTGAAACTGGTGCAGAGGGAGCTGAAAGCCAAGATTGCTGAGGAGAAAGAGTCCCAGACGGAGGCTGGAAAACAAACTGCAGGAAAACAACACCAGGGAGGGTTGGAATGGAATGCGGGCTATCACTGGCCTGAGACAAAAGAGAGGTGTTGGGATGGATGGGGATGTCGAAAGTGCTAACAACCTAAATCTACACTTCAATAGGTTTGACTGCCCTGTGTCTCCTGTCTCCACAGCCAGCTCTTCCCATCTTCTCCTTCCATCTCCCCCCCCTGTTCCTTTGTCTCTCCTACTGCTTTGAGCATGTACATGACACAAGAATTTCCCTCGGGATAAATAAAGTTGTTCTTACCTTATCTTCTATGAATCAATTTATGGAGACAAGTTAAAGAAAAGTAAAAAAAATGTCTTGCAAGTAAATCACATCCTTTTTGTGCAGTTATATATATATATATATATATATATATATATATATATATATATATATATATATATATATATATATATATATATATATATATATATATATGTACATTTCATTTTAGTCTCTGTATCATATTGGAGGAGGAGGATAACCCCCCCCCCCTAAATATAGAAAAACCTTTTTTTTTTTCTTAAAAAATATGGAGATATGGACAATTAAACTTCAATGTCTAACTTTGTTATTAAAAATTATATTATTAGCACTAGTTAGAAAATGTTTGATTTACATTATAATACTGTAAAATAATTCATGCCTCAAGTGAATATAAAAATTACCAAATACAAAATACTTCTATCACCTTTTTTCTCAGTTTGGAAGTTAGGAGATTAAATAAATAAATATTTTTTTTAAATAAATTAAATAAAAAAGAAGAACCCATGTTCTAAGGTAATGGAAAAAATTAAGTCCACCTAATTTCTAATTTAACACCTTACATCAAGTGCTGCAAGAATAAAATAAAATTAAAAAAATATTTAAATGAAATTAAATTAAATAAGGCAGTACTGAAAATATCAGTTACTTATAAAGCTTTTTCTTACATTATTCATGCCTAAAGAGATGTATGATGCACATGATACAGTTAAAAATAACACAACAATTATTTGCAGTTAAGAAAATTTTCATAAAAAAAGAGAAAAGCACCTCAGAAGTGACAAAGATTAGAATAAATAAAACCAGAAGTTAAAACTACAAAAAACTCACAGGGTGACAAACGTAACCATTTACCTCTAAAACATATTTTAAAACTCAACGTTCACTTAAAATCTAAAATACTGAAACAGACAGTATTAAAATATTTCATGTTACTTCTGTCTGGTTCCTTCAGACCAAGTTTACTTAGAAGCTGTGTTTTACTTAGCTTTGAAATATGACATCACACGCAGTTTCACATGCAAGCTAAATGTAAAAATAGTCTTCCACCCCATTTCCTGCATTAGCCGCAGACAGGGAAACGCTCAGATCAGGTAAACCAGTTGATTCTATATCACATTGTCAAGTTAGCATGAATGGATTCACCCATCTTGGCTCATGACTGGAAAGGCTGTTGTTGGTTTAGAGTCCAAGAGAGACCAGAGCGCATCTCAGCTAGCAAGCTAACCGTTAGCATTAGCAACTCCACTACACGGCAAAACTCCTTCAGGCATGTGTCATTTGTCGAGATAAAGGTCTGGGGCAGAAGTTCTCTGATGACTTTGCCATTGTCGGCTGTGTGTCTGGGGGAAATGACCTGGAGTACAAGTCAGTCATCAGGGACTTTGTTGACTGGTGTGAGCATAACCGCCTTCGCTTGAACACCAGTAAAACAAAGGAAATGGTGATTGACTTCCAGAGAAACACTCGTCCTAATTTACCGGTAAACATCCAGGGAGCAGACACTGAGGTGGTGAATACCTTGAAGTACCTGGGTGTTCACCTCAATAGTAAACTGAACTGGTCCAACAACACAGATGCTCTGTATAAGAAGGGCCAAACCTCCTGAGGAGGCTGAGGTCCTTTGGAGTTAATTCCCATCTTCTAACACTCTGCTGTGGTCTTTTGGGGGTGCAGGCAGCTCTCACCGAATCAGGAAGAGACTGGACAAGCTAGTTTACAGAGCTAGCTCGATTCTGAGCAGCCCACAGGATTCAGTTGAGAAGACGTGTGAAAGGAGGACGCTGTGGAAGATGACCTCCATCTTAAAAAAAAACCTCCCACCCACTGAGACCATGGAAAGCTCCTTCAGAGGCAGACTGAGACATCCTAGATGAAAAACCGAACGCTGCCGTAGGTCATTCATCCCCTCTGCAGTAAGAGTGTATAACTCCTCAGTTTAACTGGTCCTGGTACACAATAACACCAGTGCAATACTCAGTTTAATCATGTTCAATGTTTGTGCAATACCGGATTTACGTAGTATGTCTGTATCCCTTACAGTATGCCGCATAGTTCTGGAACCCAAGTTTTTCATTTTTATTTGTGGTTTTTAGTGGTTGAAGGTTACAGTACTATACTGCATATGTGTGTATATATATATATATATATATATATATATATATATATATATATATATATATATATATATATATATATATATACATGTACCTGTGTTCTTTTTCTTCTAATTATTCTCTTAAGTGTTGTTGCTGCTATAACAAGTAAATTTCCCCACTGTGGGATCAATAAAGCCTATTCTATTCTATTCTATTCTATTCTAAAACATCCACATTCCAGAGCAAATGAAGTCAGTGGCAGAGTTGCATTACTGAAAGCCGGTCAGAGAAGAAACGTCTGAATATCAGGAAGAAAGACTCCAAATCCTGCTATCTCCTGCTCGCCTCTGCTCTGACTCATTTCTAGTTCCTGAAATAGGTGCGCCAGAGCTTTTATTCCACAGAGATCAACTCACAAGGCATTAATTTATACTAGAGACCACTACAAATGCAAGTGAATTTGGTCTTCAAACTTTTATGCTCCAAACCAAGCGGACTCTGGACACCATGTAAATTTTTGTGTTTTGTATTCAACTTAGGACCAAAATGTCTGGTGAAAAGTTTCTTTTTAAATGCATTTCTAAACCAAATTTTTTCCTGTGCAAAATCCTTCTGAAACATTTTCTCTCGTCATTTTCACCATTTCTCCTGCAGGTAAACAAAGGAGCTTCTGTTATTTGACATTTCTCCAAGCGGTGCGTAACACAATAATTCCTGGTCACTGACCAAAATGATTGGTTCAAATGACGCATGCTGGCTGCTGGGATCAGTTCGGTTTCGTTGGTCACGTTGATTGTGCTGCAGCTACCAAATTAAATCAGAGACATTACGATGTTTGGATGACTGTGTGACCCACGGTCTGTCACGACCACATGGCTGTAATTATAACAACGTACTTCTGCCTCCATGATGGGACGACCCACCAAAGGAAGCCAATGTTCTGCTTTATTCCTATTAAGCATATCTGGCGTTAGTTAAAGATGTATTTGGGGGAGATAAAGAAAGCAGAGGAAGAGACGTGCGTTATGCAGATGCTCAACGTCGGAGGTGCCTGTTAACCCAAAGAACTCTCAAATAACCACTTGCCCAGGGAGTGCAATTAAAGTCGTCAAAATATTTTGCCTCCTTCACTGCTGATAGGCATGCTGTCAGAGCTTGTCATCATGTGTAGAGATTATACCAGGTGGCGTCATGTCACTACTTGTTTTTCCCAAGTCTGACCCCAGATTGCTGCTGGCTCGTCATTACTAATCCAAAAGGTGACAGCTCTGGACCCGACAGCCAGCCGCTAATGAAAAGGTCTTTAGTGCTGAGCCGGGACTCAGTAAGTGATGCCGACAGTTTCTTAGAAAGGGACCGAAGATTGCTGTTGGCTAATAAACTCTTCACGAAACATGGTGGGAGGATGATTAATTTTATTTGACGTGTGAGACACAGAGGGAGAACGTAACAGCAGAAGGCCACAGCAGCTAGCTTAGTTTGCTCTAATTGTGTTGAAGAACAGAAAAGTTCTTTCCTTTCCAAAAGGATCAAAGTAAAAAAGATGAAAAGTAGAGTAACAATATGCAGATGAATTAAGAAAACAGAAACTTCAAAGCTCCGAACTCAAAATATACAAAAGAAAACACACAAGCTTTGGACTGCATCACTTGGTTTAGTTAAACTGCAGCAGATTTTTCTTCATGGCCTCCATTTTATTTCTGTAGACTAATTTATCTTTGTTCAGATCTGAATGTTTGGCCTTCGTGGCCCTAAAAGCTTTGAACTCTTGGAGCCACTCAGCTTATGCACCCTTAAATCACAAAGAGTTTCTGCTATAAGTAGTTTCAGCACAAACCAGACAGGTCAGCCATGTTTTTGGTTTTATTTTCCTTTCATTGGCCACATACCAACGTTAACAGATCTCTAATTTTCATCGAGGATTTGCTGCTGTTCAGACTCTATTTTGGGATTGTGCAGCAAAGCTATTGGCGTCTCGTTTTACTACAACTGAGCTGAAAGGGGTGGATTTATGAGGTCAAACATGAAGGTGGAAAACATAAAGGACAATGGAACAAGTTTGTAAAGTCATGCTTGGTATGGCATATGTACCACATAGTGTGATATTAATACACATGCTGGTGATCTTAAACATCAACAGAATTGGAAAAGAAACCACGTCTAGAATGTTTCTCTGTTTGCATAAATCTTCATCATTAATTAAACTTTTAAAACATTTTTTAAAAAGAGGAAAAACAAATAAAAATGTTGTTTATGCTGTGTTATGTTATGTAAAAAAATAAATTTTAGGTTTGTTATTCCTGCTTTTGCAAAGTTACTGTTGAGTTGCCATTTTCTTTCACAGCCTCATACTCATGCCTTTAAAGTGCCAGTTCTTGGCTTTAAAATAGGGCCATGTAGGTATGTTACAATCATGGAAAATTTCTGTGTACTGTAGATAGCTCTTTGATGAGCCTTAGTTTGGAGAAACAGAGACTAGCTCTGATCAGATGAATGAGCTAACGGCTAGTCAAAGTTGGACCAATCATAAAGTGTTTCAAAGCAATTACCATTTTAAATTTCACGGTAGTGTATACACATGCTGTTTTATAACCTTGAGCCCGCTAGTGGAGCAAAATCAAACCACAAGGTCCCATTTTTCTTTGACAGGAAATAAATAGTTCCCAGAATACAGTACAACTGGGTTATTTTTAATGACAATGCAAAAACTGTGGATAATGTTGATGAAAATGACACCTAAATCATCTGTTAAAGCAACACAGGCTAGCAACATGAAAGCTACTAGCAAAGCTGTTGTCGACGCAAGTATGCAAAAAGAATTCAAGAGGAGGTCGATAGCCAACGAGAAGTAATTAAATAAACCATTTCATTCGCTAAAATTGCTCTTGATGCCAAGTTAAAGTGACAGTGTGTATTTTTCCTGGTGCCAGGGGGCAGTACATACCTAAAATCTTTGCAACCATGCTGTAGTTTTTGTGTTGGAGTAAGACCTTACCAACGGATCCCCATTAGGGTCAAAAAGGCCTGGGGATTGCAAACTTCAGCAAAATGACAAGCGCGTCAGACTCCCTTTCATCAGTGGCAATGAGTAAAGAGGTAAATGTGTAACACAACAACGTTTATGAACAGTGAAAGTTTTGTAACCTTCTGTTACAAATCAGTAAATGTGTTTTGTCCTCAGGGGCTGCCGTAGAAGGAAACATGGCATCTAATATGGCATCACCCTGAGTCTTAGACCCGCTCCCATGTAATTTAGACCTGATTTTTATGGTAATATATTAAAAAGCCGCCAATATTTTTCAACAACATTTTGATTTATATTTACAGAGATTTTTTTTCAAACTTTATTGTTATTGTTTTTGAATGCTTTTTAATTCCGACCAAACAAAGACACAGAGGTGAAAGAGAAAGGAAGAGACAAAAGGTGGGGGAGGGGGGGGGGGGGGGTTCCACAAAAATAAACAACAATGAACAAGAGTCTTTCCAGAGATTAACGATTAAGAACTACACATTGTCCCTTTACGTAGCCATGGAGATGTGTCGAAAAAATTTGAACAATTGTTCAAAATTTTTTTCCTCAATTTATCACAAAATTCCTGAAAAATGCTGACTGAAATGTCCACATACAAATTCCACCTAAATACTCCCAGAACTGTATGTAGATAACCATAAAAACTTACTTTATTGGTGACATTGTTTTAGAATGGCAGAAGTACTTAGCTTACGGATCCCATCAGAACTAGTCAATGTTTCTCCAAACAGAGGCTCTTCAAAACAGATAAAATATTAAGTTTTCATACCCTTTTTACAGAATTCAATATGGAATTTCTCTTTCCATGTATTTCTGTCAAAACACCTATATGTGTGTATAGATATAACATATTATACCTATACACACGTTTTTTGTATTTGTTTTCTTCTGAAGTACCTCGTGATTATTGTCATGAGAGCCAGTATGTAGAAAATATTGTTCTAACAATGTTCCATTTTAATATCTATAAATGATTTTGCTTATTATAACATGTCAATTATTAAACATTTTCTTGAAACAAAATGAAAGGAATTGACTATTAGAATCCAAAATGCCAAAAAATAAAAACTAGTTTACATCACAAAGCTTAAAATAATACTAAGACTTTCAGATGGCTTTTTTTCTACCACAACAAGTGGCTGCAAACATTTAAATTAAAAGCATCTTAGAGTCATAAATATAAAGACGCAAACACCCAAATAACTAACATGTTAAGCTCTTTCTCACCTGAACTCCATTTAATAAGTGACTCTAACACAACACGTTGTTATCCGTGTTGACCGTACACGCTCTAGATAATTCTGATAGACTAGACATGATCTCAACCGTCTAAATTATTATCTATACAGTCCCAGAAAACTGATACGTGAGCACAAATCTGTAATAAAATAACGGGACATTCACACACACACACACACACACACACACACACACACACACACACACACACACACACACACACACAGACAGGTTGTGCTCACAGCTTCAACCTTAACCCTAAATCACTGATAGAGAAACTTGATAAACCTGCAGCGGCACTGCAACAAAAGCAATCCTCATTGGAAAAGTCCTCAGTGGATTTCAACGCTACTAAACTCTTTAAGGGTGTGGAACATTGAGAAATCATTCATTAAATATTATTTCTGATTATAATCAGTCACTCTGAGTTTTTCATGCAGGCTGAACATGAAAATAGTCTCCTACACCTACTGTATCTCCTGCTTTAGCTTCTGATAGAAAATAGACGGTGAAACTCTAGGATTTGAAAATCCTGGCAGATCTATGTCACAATGTGAATTAGCATTCATGGAGTCACCCATCTTCACTCACGACGGGGAAGGTTGTTGTTTGTTTAGTGTCCTCCAAAAGCTCTCGATTTACCAGTCAAATTTCCTACCCTCATCTGTGGTCATGAGCTTTGGGAAGTGACCGAAAGAACAAGATCGCAGATACAAGCGGCCGAAATGAGTTTTCTCTGCGGGGTGAGCTCTCCCTTGGAGATAGGGTGAGACGCTTGGTCATCGGGGAGGGGCTCGGAGTAGACCCGCTGCTCCTCCACATTGAGAGGAGCCAGTTGAGGTGGCAGGCATCTGGTCAGGATGCTTCCTGGATGCCTCCCTGGTGAGGTTTTATGGGCACGTCCAACCAGGAGGAGACCCAAGGGAAGACCCACGACACGCTGGGGGGACTCTCTCTGTCAGCTGGCCTGGGAACACCTTGGGATTTCCCAAAGGGAAGTCTGGGCCTCTCCGCTTAGGCTGCTGCAACCCGACTCTGGATAAGCGACTGAAAATGGATGGATGACTTTTACCATCCTCTTTGTTATGACGTGTCCTTCATTTTAACACCCATCCCTAGTCATCACAATCCACAAATCACAAGCCTTCATATAGAAATGAAATACATCCACATGAAGAACACCACCTGTACAGACACTGATGTTCCATGCACGCCCATCTTGTTGTAGCTAAACTTTGATTGCAGCACAACAACTGCATAATACAGGTATGTAGGTGTCTTGACTGTCAGTGATGTTGGTGTGGTGAAGCAAGAAATAGACCAACGGATTGGGGCTAATTTTTTGTAATCGAAGAATTGCTCCAGACTTTCTTGGTGCAAAAGGAACACTATAGATTTGCTGATCTGTTCACAGTTCACCTTTCACACGTAGTCACAAGATTTAGATTGACACCGAAAGAACATGATTCTGGATACAAGTGGCTTAAATTAATGCCCCATATGGTTATCAGGCTCAACTTTGGAGATAAGCAGAGAAGACACAGCATTTGAGGGAAGCTCAGAGTAAAGATGCTGCATCTGTCAGCTGATTTTGGTTCAGGCATCAGATCAGAATATAACCAGGCATCTCCCAGCGAAGACTCTGGAATAGATGTAGAACTCACTAATAAGATTATAAAGCATCTCTGGTCAGGGAATGCCTTCAGATCTATGAAGAGAAGATGGATGGATGGATGGATGGAAATCAGAATTCCACTCTCACCTTCCACAATGGCTCTAAATTACTTTGGATGAAAACTATTGAAAAAAACGAACTCATGTTTTTAAATGTAGATAAAATAAAAAGTTGTAGTGTTTGTGTATTTTTTATAGGATTTCTATAACAGAATGATACAAAAAGTACCTGTAATAGCTTCAGATCGGTTTGTGGATTTTTTTACACTTTCCACAAATAACAACATCTCCTTGAAAAACAACATTCACACCATTTATTTCAAAGGTTTTATTTTAAAACCTGATAACAGAAACACAATTTTGAGTATTTTCTAAGTGAAAATGACTCTCTCATAATATATAATTACAGTCAATCTCTTAAAAAGAGAAAATTATTACTTTAATGTCAGAATTCTCTCGTTTTACTTTGAGGGGCAAAAAAGAGAATTTTTGTTTCTCAAAAAATTATAAATTTTCAAAAGCTCTTGTATAATTTGCAAGCGTTGTTAACCTCCTGTCCTGTAGGTGTCGATATTGTCCGATACCCCCGTCCCCTTCAATTCACCCCTCCTTCTCCTCCTCCCATCCAGTAAAACCTCCGCCAAAAGGGTGTGCGTTTGCAGGTTGCATGAAGCTATAACATCACGGGGACTCGGTGTCCACTTGTCTCTGCAACCCGAGCCGAGAGTCTGAATCTGGAGCAGAACGGACACTTGTCATAATTCACCTCAGAGCTCCTCCGCCCCGCCACAAAGGTGGTGTCCTCGCGCCGGGTTCACGGTGGATGCCGCATTCGCGGATATAAATACCTGTAAAAAGTTTACATGCATGATGGCAAAAATGCGGTTTGTCAGACGCGTGTCTTCGCCTGAAGGTCAGCATCGGAGCGCCGCCGCCACTCGGAGGACTTGGTCTCAGTCGGAGGGGGAGAAGGAAGGGGATGCTTCTCTGCGTTGCCTCTCAGCATCAACTGTGACACTTTCACCGACTGAGGGGCATTAACGGACTCTCGACAGAAGCAGGACAACTTGTGAAACTGGTCCGGTGTGACCACATAGGTGGTCTGTTTCAACATAGTTCACTGAGGTGGAGAAATAAAAGAAACTCTTCTGCATCCCTTTTCGTTTCCTGCTTCCAACAGCAGCGGCCCTGCGTCGGCGTGGCGGTTTACCTGAACGCGACGCTCATTGGGGAAACAATGGACCCTTGGTTCGGTTTTAGCCAGCCTAACTGCCCGGAAAAGCTACTTTGTGTTTAGCTTTCTAATTCAGAATTGGGAAGTAGAAGACAACTCCCAACTTCCTTCAACTTCGAAGCGCACCTTTTTTTTTATTTACTAGCTAGTTTCTTTAGAAGTTGTGCCGACATGCCTTCGAGGACAGGAGCAGGTTCCGGTAGGAGTTTGCCGGAGTTCGGGCTGCTCCTGCTGGTGATATTTGTATTACTGGAAGGATCGCTGCTTCCTCTGGGAGCTGCCAGTTCCACCAGCAAGAGCTGCGAAGAGGCAAAGCAGGGACACACAGAAGTACACAACTTTACCAAAAAGGCTTTTCCCGTCCTCGGCGTGGATTACGGCCACATCAAAAACCCGTTTGAAATCTCACTATGGGTCCTCCTCGCTTGTTTGATGAAGTTAGGTGAGTGCCATCATGTTTAAATTCACATTTCTTACTAAATAGCCGCTTAATTTAAAGTGACTAAACTCGGAATAAAGATGTCTCAAATGGCTCGATTTCTCCTAAAAAGTCTGTTTTCATTTATCAGACTAGTTTTGGTTCTTAATCCCACAAAAATATTCTGTCATATTCCATATCTGACTTCATTAATAATATAGTTACCACCAAGTGGACAGATTGTCCTCAAAGTTGGTTTAGAAACCAAGAATCTTACTGAAAGCTGTTCTTAAAAAGTTTGAGAAGAGATTTTCCTCCGCAGCCAGGAAGAAAATTGCAGATCCTGTCCAATAATTCCACACTGTTAGCCATAGACTCAATGAAAAAAGTTTGTCCCATATGGTTATCAGTAGATTATGAATCTTTTCCACTTAAAAGATTGAACTATCGTATATTGATGCATTTATAGTGAATATATCTAAATCAGAGAAAGGAATTCACATTGTGCATTGCAGAGACATCGTTAGGATAACTGTATACTTTATGTTTTTATCGCATCATACCAGCAGTTACTACTAGGGGTGCACCGACTGCAGTTTTTGACCGATCACCAATTTTGAGGAAAACCTGGCTTGCCGATACTGATTTTGTCTTAACTAAAAGCATATTACCTCAATGTTTCAATTACCTTTTATTAAAAAAAAAACAATATGAATACTCATGAAACAATACCGGTTTAAACTGGACATGAGGTAATGTTCTCAAATATAAATGAACATATTTAGCATAGGGAGCTGAAGTCATGCCCATCTACTTCCAGACCATGGGCCAATGGGGCTAAAAACACTATTTTCTAATTCCGTTTGTTATGTGCCATGGATTTCACATATGATGTCCATGAATTTGAAGGACATGTTTTGATACCAAGAAAGCGCTTATTTTCGAACGGGGGAAATGTTATTTTAGGTTTTGTGTGGGATTATAAGTCCAGGACTACAAATGCGCATCACCAAAGTGATGTCATCGAACAAGATACAGAGAAAAACAGAGGGACAACAGCTGTGAGTTTAGCGAACTTAAAATCCTTCCTTCAGGGGGGAAAAAACCCAAATAAATCTGGCTATTTGGTAAGTAGCAGCTACGCAAGGGGAAAGGAGATTATGTGGTGACGTCATACATGCGACGTGCTGATGTCTACTTTGTAGTCATGCTAATTACGAACTTTACAAGCTGATAAATGTCAAAGTACGTGACTGGCATGGTTGAAACACCCATCATTCAGGTCATAAGGCAAAGTGGATTAGAAAATAGCGTTTTTAGCCCCGTTGACTTGCATTCAATTTTTGTTCTTCTGGAGACCCATGAGCCGACTAGAAAGGGAGGAGACTTGGGCTTAGGGCTGGGCGATATGGCAAAAATAGAATATCACGATTTTTCCAATATTTTATCACGATTTCGATTTTATCGCGATTTTTTTATCCATGAATAGCATAACTTCAATTGCGTATTAAAGAAGAGAAACATTGAATAAACAAACATTTATTCATATTAGGGATAATCAACACATTGCTAACACACTTATATTTTAAACTCACACCAGAGATGATAAAAGCCCTGAGAGAAACAATTACAAAAATCTGTTTTTCTCGTTTTTCAAGTAACTTAACATAAATTAAAATCGTAAACATATTTAAAGTGCAAACATGTCAATTGCAAACGTATTGTGCAAACATTAACTTGTTCAAAATACTATGTAGCTCCTAGTTGCTCATGTAGTGGATAGTTAAGCTCAAATACAGCTCTGATGTGCGGCTGCACCAGAGATTGCTTGTGGTAGCAAATAACTGCGCATTCTGAATATTTTCTGCAACAAGTCTCTAAATAAAGTAAAATTTTCCAGTGCAGATTGGAGACAACCCATAGAAGCACTGATTTGATCTCATTTCAGAGAAAAATAGAACAGGTTAGATGCACCTAATAAATAAAATTACTAACAAACTCAGGAATCTTTCTTTGCTTCCCTGTTCTGGTGCTGAAAATATCACTAATGCGGATCAAAGGAGATACACAGATGAATGCACCTCTTATTATTTGGAGACTACATTTACTGCAGCTGGCAGAGGCAGAGATTGTTTCTATTGATACATGGATTTACAGAATCATTTTAAATGTTAATGGGGGAAGACTGCAGGCGGGAGCGGTAAAATACAGAGGTCCCCAGCAGAAACAAGAAACTACAAGTCTGATGAAACCTGCTGGTTTTCCATCAGGCAGTCACGGGGCAGCTCCATCGACCCAGTGACCGAGCTCAGTCGGTACCGACACCGGCTCGGCAGAGGGTGAACGAGCTGAGGCGGCGTCATGCTCTGCTTAAGAAGCGGTGTTATTTTCCTGCTTCAGAAGAAGCGTCCAACGTGTTTTTACGCTTTCTCCGAGACATGTCACGTCGCTAAGTTGTTAGCGCCGCGCGCTAAGGAAACCCTACGTTCCTCTTCGGAAAGAAAACCTCGTTGTCGCTCAGCCGCGGCGAAGCCATGTTTGTTCACACACAGGTGAAAACAAGCGGGGCACTAATATATTACTATGACTCACTCTGATTGGTTAAGGGTCAAACAAAGTCGTGTCATTCGCCTGAGGTAAGTTCCCTTTTCATTCAGAGGCAGAAATTCAACAGCAGAGCTGTGAATCGTGATAAAACGGTCTCTCAAAAATGACAGACCGTCAGATGTGTAGATCGTAAAACGGTCTAAAATTGTCATATCGCCCAGCCCTACTTGGGCTCCCTATTGCTATTTGAACTACAAAATCATATTTCTTCCGGCTCTTGGAGAGTACAGACACTTTTTTCCTCCTCTCCTCCCTGTCTTATCCCAAGGCTCTTTGTCTGTCTTTGGGTGTACGACACTTCTGCATTTTTTCTGGAAACTGAAAATTATTAAAAATAGATCTGGTCAGTTGGTCTCTTAACGCGATTGACAAAATTTTTTCAACAATGAGAACGGAGGAGGGGCTCCCGGTTGCCCCTCTGGGACAGAGCCAGTTGGGCATATCTTGGACTCCTGGAAACAGTGGAACCTGATCTGCCTCTCTCAACAGTCTGTAGAGGATTCTGAAGACGTCTGGAAAATTAATGAGCTGTCAAGGAATATTGGTTCAATCCCGGAGCTCAGGGATGGATTACACCGCGCTGTGAATGCACAGACTCATAATTGTCGAGATAAGTCGTAAGCTTGGAACTTTGGCTAAGATTCAGACTCTGGCACAGAAAGTGGATTCGATCAAGGAGAAAGTTGACAGATCAGCATGGATTGGGATTGATTAACTACACCATTATTGGATTTAGAGAGGCTGAGGACCAACGGAACCTTAAGACAGATAGGAAATTATCTCTGTCTGGCCCCAAAACAAGTTCTTATCTGAATCTGGTGCCCTTGAGCCTGTGAGGCTGAAGCGATACCCCCCCCCCCCCCCCAGAAGAAATGTGGAATGCTGCCGTCGCCATGGCAACTCTGTCTCCCTATCCCAGCCTGGGCGGGACTGCGACCGGTGAAGGCCACTGAATCGTTCCAGGCTGCATTCACTGATGTTTGGAGAGTCCTCTACCCTACCTCCCCACCTAGAGGACACTTATGTTGTGTAACGTCTGAAGTCTGTTGCATTTCTGTCTGAGGTGTTTTTTGCATAGCAAAGCTGCCCTCCCTGTGGAGGGTAACTCTGAAGTGCCTTTTTTTTCCTCCACCTGACTCAATCGTCATATAAACCCCTCTGATCTCTATTAAGGTAGCGCGACTCGGGTTGCGAATGACCACAGTCACCAATTCTTGTCATGTATCTATGTATGTATGTCTGATCTCAGAATTGTGTGTACTGAAACTCTAATTTCCCTCTGGGATTAATAAAGTATCTTTGAATTTGAATTGAATTGTTCCTTCAGACTTTAATTTTTCCAGTTTTGATGACAAAGTTTTTGTACCTGTTTCGACACACTTGTCCAAAACTATTCTATAGCAATGATTTGCATTAACATTAACTAGGGATACACCAATTGCAGTTTTTGACTGATCACCAATCTTGACAAAAACCTGAGATTGGGGCCAATAGAACGGTGCACCCCTAGTTCCTACACCATGTCCGCTTTAAACGTTTTATTAAATGGCCCTTTTATGTATTCAGAATGAGGTAAAACTGCCTTTTTCCTACATTCAACATATTTGGATTTTTTTCTCAAAACTTCATCAGTCTTATTACAATTTTCTCCACACTTTTTAACGAAATGTTAAACAGCTTTAAAATAGGTATTTCACAGTTTCTCTTTTATTTGTTTATTCTGTGTTTTACAAGGAAGGTCCCATTGAGAATAAAACCTCATTTTCAAGGGAGTCCTGGCCAAGAGGCAGCAAAAGTTATAGTTACAAACTTTTTCAGTTACACAGACGTTATTACGAAATTACAGAAGGCAGTTACAACACAGGCAATCCGTCTCAAGGGCTCTCAGTCTGGTCATGTATTCAAGAAAATAATCTTGAATAATTTCCAGTTTTCTTGTTTTTCCTCTTAGCTGGAACAGGTACTGAAACGTGGTACAGTAGGTGTGGTTGATACGGTTTAACTTTTAATTCTCATCACATCTTTAACCCATATTTTAGCTTATTTTGTATAAACTTATCTTTGTTTTGGAACTTTTACAAAGCTATTTTTAATTTGTGACTGGGAACTGGGCCACCATCTTGACCAGGGATTTTTCTCAGTATTCCTTCTCATCTGAACTTGTGTACTCATGTTCTTGTGAAACATTGTTAGCCCGAGTACTGTTCCAAACCTGAGTAGATACCATTGCAAGTACGCTCAAAGTTCCCGGATGTGTTCTTGCTCCACCCATGTATAGAGGATTCATCCTTCTGCGGACTTTGGACAGCACATTTTCCCATGATACATTGCGTCACAAACTGTTATACCTCAAACAAAAAATGGCAGAAGAGAGAATTTTGTCGTCAATGGCAGTTAATGAGTTAAGTATAAATAAATACATAAATATAAAGTTTTCTGTCATTGTGGATAATTGTGTGTAACCTGTAATATTAGATGTGTGTGTCTGACTCTTCACTACCACAAAATAAATAAATTACATGCCACACTTTAGCTAACCCACTATCAAAATAAAAGCAGCATTGGCTTAAATAGCTCTGTTTTGATGAAAAATCTGAATCAGAAAAAGCTTTATTGCCAGCGCTCCAGCGAACCAGAGCATAGGAATTTGACTCCACAGCACAGCCTGACCAACCTGTTTCCTCAGCGAGAGCAGCCCTGTATGGCGCTCAGCTACTGTAGCCACAGCTGGTAGGGAGATCTTGGGAGGAGCGCAGAGCACACTGACACCTGCAGGTTGATGACCTCGCCAGGCTGAAGTCCACCAATCCAAAGGTCGGGTTTTCACAGCATCTGTCTGCATTCCTTCGTGGGGGTTTGTTGTTGGCATTCACTAGGCTGCCATGGCGTCAGATTTGGATAACAAGACTTTGTTTGGGTCAGGCAGAGATAATTTTCCTCTCTGCCTTGAAGTCTGTAACTGATCATTCAAGTCCTCCAGTGAAGCCAATTCAGGTTTTTAAACATCTCCACACCGTCCAGTGACCCTCTCCGAGATGACATCCATTTTGCGCACTGATACCGGTAACGCAGCTAGGACATTGTCCAGCTTACGATTCACCTCGAGTAACGTCCCAGTCTGTGAGGTCTCCACACGGACGGTGCTTTCCGTGGGTGCGGGTCGCCCTCCAATCGCTCCCGTCTTCCCAAATTTCCAGAAAACCAGATATCCTCCCACTCCAATCAGAAGAAATCCAGTGATCATCGGGCCAAATTTCCACACATCTTCGACATCCTCAATGGACAACTGAGAGAGGCATACGATCTTCCACTCCCTCCAGGAATCGAGCATATATCCCGCTGCGTGTGTCCCTTGCGGGCAAGTGGGAGCCCCCTCCTCCGTTCTCATCATAGAAAAAATCGTATCAATCGCGTTGAATGACCAATTTATTAAATCCATTCTAAAAAATAGGGTTTTTCAGAAGAAATGCAGAGAAGCGCTCTGTGGGCAGACAGGACAAAGAGCCTTGGGAAAAAAAGATAACGGAGCAAAAGCAGAAGCGTCCGTACTCTGCGAGTGCCGGAAGAGTAAATAAACTTATTCTTAGTTTAAGCAGCAAGAAATGCTGGTATTTTATCAATTTTGATAAAAAAGTGGGCCAAATATTATAGAAATAAAATATATTGATTATTATTTTGTCATTTAAAGAGCAAGTCACCCCCAAATCAACTTTTTTTTGCTGAGAAACTATATGAATGAATGTCTGATCATGCTGTAGACACGTGTAGTCAATAATTTGGCACTTTAGTGCATCTTAGTTAAAATTTAAATATTCTATCTAAAACTGTCAGTGTTGTGCCCTCTTCAGGTAAAAACTCTGCACTGCATTTGAATTAAAATCTGCCATTGCTAATGGCTAAGAAGTATGACGTTAGCTGGTACCATAGGATGTCACAATGCCTTTGTGAGCCTGTATTTGTGTGTATTTGTTAGCAGCTCCGCCCTCTCAGTCTGCCAGGCAACAGCATTTGTTGCATTTTTCAAACAGGAAGTGGGAGTGGAGTAAGATTGGTAGGGGGTGACTTGCTCTTTAAGGGAAAAACTAGATTTTTATTATGTTTCAGGAATTTTTTTTAATCATAGCATAGAGCAGTGCCTGTTGCCCTGACATACCAGAGTACAGTTAAAGCCTGACACACAGCTTTCCTACCTGCTGCTGTGATGACTAAGCAATTTCAGTCTGAGTTTTAAACACATAATCGTCACTTCTGCTCTGGTCAGACAAAGTCGTGTATCATAAAGGGTGGTTATTTCAGTTCATCTGGTTCACTTTACTTCCTCCTGTTGTCCCCCACTTTCCTTTCTGTTTGAAGCTCTTCCTCTCAGCCTTCAGTCTTTTCTTTTCCTCCAGATCATCAGTTCCTCCTTGTGAACGCAGCATTGTCCTCACTTTTTTGTTTCTTTTCCTGAGAGCCAGCAGACTGTCACTTACTTGCCTGTGATATCGGAGGCCTGACTGAGCAGCAGTCTGCAGCCAGGAAGGATGCTGCCTCAGTATTTGGGCAAGAAGCCCGACGTCTCAGGGGAAGGGCAGGCAGATGAGGACCACCTGGCTCAAGTAGCTTACTTACAGGACAAGAGCTCAAGGGCATAAAAGGGAAAACCAATAAGGAAAGTTAGTGAGTTAAAGGAGTAATGAAGAGAGGAAGAAATGGATTGGATTGGATTTGGCTGATAGCAGCGGACAGTGGTGGTCTTCGGGCTCTGATTATTTCAACACAGATGAAAATAGGCAGTGGGTAATTGATTGTGGCCGCTACACAGGTCCACCTCAGCAATTTTTCTTATTTGTGGTTATGAGCTTTCTGTCTTACAAGCATAGAAGCAAATCCACAGTCTATTTATGTATCTCTTAAGCTGCCCTGCATGGTCACAGTGCCTTTTTCTTTTTCACACGACCTTTCATGAATTATTGGTAGCTGGCGCTAAGTCTGTTTGTATAAATCAACTTGGGAAATATCTTTTCTCTACACTTATGAACAAGTTTCCTGTTTAAGTGACAGAAAAGTAAAAAAAATAAAAAAAACTTGTCAATTCAAGACCAAAACATCATATTTAGCTGCTTTAAATTCCTAATAAAGTCATTGTCTGAGTTAGGAAGTGTAAGTCTGAAATCTTAAGTTGTAAACAGGAAAATAAAACGAGGCCATCCAAGTATCCTGTTGAGTGTAATATGTAATTTATTTGAACTTGCTGTAATGTCTACAATAGGGGTTTGTAAATCTAAACCCAGGGACCAATACTCCTGGTGAACTTGAGTATTTTATCCAGATAACTTTAAGTAGTATTTCACAAGTAGACAGTGGGACCCACCCTGTGGTAATTACCGTGATACTTGGAAAGGTTTTCAAGTCCTGCGTCTCCACCCCTCCCACAAGCAAGCTCTTGCATCATGCCTGCTATGTCCAGTTTGCCTCGCCTTCCCTTTACTATTCAGAGCTGACCCAGCACATTCAGGAGGTGTGTGACCTTATTGTGAATCTCAGCGAGAAGCCTACAATGCTCTCTAGCTGATATCTGAGTAGTTTTTTTGTGTTGTTGGGAATTTAGTTGCAACCTGAAATGTGTTTCTCACCACTTGGAAGAAAAGAAAAGGGAGAAAATGGCATCAGCTGAATGGAGATGAAGTTGTAAGCTGAACTAGAAGCCCTTTTATTGATTTAAAACTGCAAGATCTTGCTTTCAAGTGGTTAAGTTGGTTGTATGTCAAGAACAACAAATTATTAGCAGATGCCAAATACGCCAGATAAAAATTAGATATTAAAGGGTTACAATGCACTTTTGGCTTGCTTTTAGCGCTCCTAGTGTCTGTTAGTGAAAGCAAAAGTGGTCTATACCTCCTCGCTGTGCATTCGTCTTTTTAACACCTCAGTCTAACTGCTGACATGTCTCCAGCCTTCATTAGTGTCTACAGCAGCGGTTCATCACCAAATCAATAATCAGCTGTGTTCACGAGTTAAAGCATGCAGGAAATGTGCTGGAAGCAGACTCCAACACCAGCATGTAAGCTCAACTTTACTAAGTCCAACAGGAACTGGTGTCGGTACCAGATCTGCTCGGGCTGCCAGCTCGACTCAGGGTCCTGTGCCTGCTGATGACGTCACATTCCGGCAAATCCACTCGACTTTCACACCTAAGTTTTGGAAAGACATCAGCAATTTAGTTAAAAATTGTTTAACATTTAAATGTTAGTTTACACCTAAATTGTAATTTGTTAACAAAACACCATATTATCTTTGTTTTGTAAAGAATGTGAAACTACATAAAACCAGTATCAGACTGCCAAAAAAAGACAACAGTTCGTATATGTGAAGCCATATCCGTTTGTATTAATGTGGAATTAATCTGTATATTTCCTTAGTTATGTAAATGCATACATTCATTCAATCAAAATGTTGCTTGGTGCCTTTTCAATAAAGTTCTTATATTTTATTTTGTCCCATTTCATCAAAATCAAGAGCTTTTGAGGGTCAGCTGATATCTTTGCTTTTATTTTACATTTCCTTTGGAAATTCCAACATATTTTCTCAGAAAAGTGTTGATTTTTTGGACTGCAGGACTACAACTGCAAAGACTACAACTGTAAATTCATTTTGACGAATCAAAATCATCATTGTCCACGTGCTAACGTTACTTTTATGAACGTGGTATCGTAACTACTATGGAGTAATTTGCAGACGCAGGACCCTGAGCCGATCTGGCAGCCCGAGCAGATCTGGTACAGTCACCGAAAAGGCACTTTGAAGTTGCAAATGCGGTATTCTGGCCACAGGGGGCGATAGGGGCTGAGTGACCTTTCATTAACCATGTAAGAGTCATTTTAGCTCTTCCGGACTCAAGAAATTGATTTAAAATTTAGAAAAAGTTGCACACCGGTAGTATCTATTCAAAGGACAAACCAAGGCATGGAATGAATGAATGAATACTCAATAGATGAATTAGTGTTAAAGCTGTACACATTCATAAAAGCCTTCACGGAGAAACTAATTTATTATTTTGACCTTGGCCTTGGGAGGAGACTCGGATGACTCTGCTGATCTGTTCACGGACTCTCGGTGGGCTTAGAGGTTGGGAACAATTCCGGAGTGACTCGTTCCTAATGCTGTTCTGAGAAAGGGCACATGCTGAAGAGCACGGGTTTCCTGTTATAAACTTTGTTATTGTTTGAATGCGATGGAAACCCCACATTTAGTCTCAGTCCTAGTTTCTGGACTCTGGGAAAACACAACTCATGAGTGTGTGAATGTGATTTTAGGAGCTAGTGCTGTAATTTCACTGTGCACTGTTATATTAATGTGTTACCTTAATATTGCATGAATGAGTCCTAAATTTGCTCGTCCCTGTTATTTTAAACTACACATGATCTAAGATGTCCAAGTATGAATTCTTCTGGATCGATGCTACTTTAGGAATGCTGAGGTTGGTTTGCAGGTCAAGTGTTTCCAAAAGAAACCTCATCATACTTTGAGAGATTACCTTATCAGTAGTAAACATGAAAGACCGACAACAGCTACTGATGACTGTTTAGTCCCGCTGGATTTATGGGTGTATTCATTTTTGAAACATAAGCATGCTCTCTTGTAAAGTTTCTGCCTGTTTTCTTTTGTTTCTCGATGAAAATGGCATTAGAGACAATTTGCCAGTCACCTGCGTTCTGGTATAAATCAGTGATTCTGACTTGTGAGAAGACAAAAGTGCAACATTGAATTATTTGTTGATTTTTTTAAAAGGTCTTAATCAATGACGCCAGTGGGTGAAAGAGTCCTAGAATGCCGTCAGAAACCACGCCTTTGGCAAAGCTTAATTGGGCGTGTTGGGAATAGTCTACGGCTCATCATCAGTGTGGTATTAAGGTTTAACCTCAGCCCAGAATATTTACAGAATTCTCAAAGAGAAATATTGAGTTTCTTGTTATCTGAAAGATAAATGTGTTTGCTTGGCATTGAAAACTTGAGCGTGAGATTTACGGTTTAGGTAAAAAAAATAAACAATAAAAGGTTAAAACAAAATACCTGTTGGCGCAGAATGTAAAAAGTATTTTCTAATGCACGAGAACATTTCATTAATATCCCAGCATGCATCTTTTCACCAGACCTGAACGGTTGCTTCAACATGGAAAGTAGCCTGGGTTACCCTATCATGGCTCTTATCTACAGTACATTATCTTGGCCATTTTTATGTGCCTTATCCTGACTTTTATTTGCTCTCAGATTGCTTTCTTTAACACAAAATAGACTTGAGTGCAATATGCTCAGGTAAGCTTAGCTGGAAAATAGGCCACAAAGCATGTTTTCCAGACCCTGGCAGGCCTGCAGTTCACAGAAGTATTTCAGACTTGGATTCACTTGCAAGGATGCTGTATAACACAGCGTTACGTTTTTCTACACCTCTGTAGAGAACATAGATCATAAGAAAGTGGAGCTAGATTTATACAACTTTTTTTTTCTTCCAAAACACCCTATTGTCCTATTGCTACTTCCTGAGATTAGTGCTGTGGACAACATAAATTCAGATTTACAGTGTGTTCATTCACACTTCAAACGCAGTCTTGTTTCAAAACTGTTAGTTTATCATTGTTGTGTTTTTTTTTTTAATTCAACTTTGAGGATAACTTCTGCAAACATAAAAAAGTATCATTCAAGGCTTAAAAATACTTTTTGATGAAAGGTCAAGTCATTGGTTTTGCTTGGCGTTCTAGAATAGCTACTTTACACCTTAACAATTAGCATGCTCTTAAATATAAATCTTCAGTTCTTTCTCTTTCTTTAAATTTGTGGATCACTCTAATCAATGCATTTGCAGCAGTCTCTAGTAGGAATGAATGGCTTGTTTATTCATACTCTGGGGAAACAAAGCACTGGTGCACCAGTTTCAGTGGAAAGCTTCACACGGCAGGATTTGAGGTTTATTTCCTGATATTTCGACATCTCATCCCTGATTGGCTAACATCAATGCGACTCTACGACTCTACCACAGATTCTGTTTGCTTTGGAACATTGATATTTTATCCCCACAAATACCACAAGCCTGTAGGAGTTCTGCTGTGTGGTGGCATTTATAATGCTAACAGTTAGCTTCTACTAGCCAAGATAGATAATTTAAATGCTACTGTTGTTTCCTGGGCGCTAAACCAATAACAGCTTTTGCAAGTCGAGAAGGGTGAGTCCATGAATATTACACAGTGTGACATAGATCTGTCAGGCTTTTCTGATCCTAGAGTTTCGACGTCTATTTTCTATCAGAAGATAACGCAGGAGATAGGTGTAGAAGACTATTATGTTCAGCCTGCAGTGTTTCCCCTAGGAATTTTTCCAGCTTCCAAAAATAGAACAGGTTAGATGCACCTAATAAATAAAATTACTAACAAACTCAGGAATCTGTTTCTTTGCTTCACTGTTCTGGTGCTGAGAATATCACTAATGTGGATCAAAGGAGATACACATGAATGCACCTCTTATTTATTATTTGGAAACTACATTTACTGCAGCTGGCAGAGGCAGAGATTTTTTCTATTGATACATGGAATTTACAGAATCATTTTAAATGCTAATAGGGGAAGACTGCAGGAGGGAGCGGTAAAATACAGGGGGTCCCCAGCAAAAACAAGAAACTACGAGTCTGATGAAACCCGCTGGTTTTCCATCAGGCAGTCAAGGGGCAGCTCCAACGACCCAGTGGCTGTGCTGGGTCAATGTTATCGAGCTCAGTCCGGCTCGGCCGTGAACGAGCCGAGGCGATGTGCTCTTTTTAAGAAGTGTTATTTTCCCGCTTCAGAAGAAGCGTCCAACGTGTTTTTACGCTTTCTCCGAGACATGTCACGTCGCTAAGTTGTTAGTGCCACGCGCTAACGCGTCAATAGTGCAGCGTAGCCTGCTGGAGGTTTTAAGGGTTCAGATGAAACACCCGACCTCTCAGGCTGCTCACACATCGATCTTAAGTTGTCGCTGTTGCGTTCACGCCGCAACACAGTATTAGATGCGGTTAAAGTCAGACACGAAAAAATAAATAAATTTTACATGAATAAGTGATGCTTAGCCTGGTGGGCGGAGGAAACCCTGTCAAGATTGTCAACACTCATTTATCTTACTGCTATTGAAACATGTAAACCAAAAAGCATTATATCCACTGCTACCTTTCTAATTTTAAACTCAGTAACTTATGCTGTAACTTCACCTTGCCCTGCCTGCTCCTTGCTGCCCGCCGGCTGTGATCACAAGCCACAACATAGTAGTTCCCGCTGCTTCTTGGGGAAACAGTGCAAAAAAAAAAAAAAACTTGGGATCTTGTAGGCGTGGCGGTGGGACTTCAGCCGTGGCGGGCCGCCACGGCTACACCTATGTAAGGGAAACCCTGGCCTGCATGAAAAACCAATTATACCATGGATAATAATTATATATTTTTTCAGTTTTCCTCACCTTTAAAACATCTTGATCAGAGCTCAGGAGCATCCCTGTAAGAAGCCACCAGCAGACACGGGCAGGCTTTACTTGGATACAGCACCGGGGTTGTGGTGAAATATGCCAGGAGTGGGCCATAATAAATAATTCAGACCAATTATCATCTGGTACAACTGAGGATGCACAGTGATCTGCATTAAATAATGAAATGGTGACTCACATCGGCTTATCTTTTACGCAGCATTGTGGTCACGAACTAGGCCTGCCTCAATCCAATCCAAAGTAAATGTGTTTTATGACCTTTGTGTGAATTATAGTGTTTGAAAGCTGGCCAGCTAATTAGATCTCACATCACTTAGAAAGAAACGGCACATAGATGCACCGTCGGTTACTGTGTTCAGCAGAGAGAGTTTTAAGATGTTCTGTCTTTTGTGTTAGCTCAGTCAGGCTGATGTGGTTGCCAATGGTGCACAATTAGTCACCTGGCAACAGGACACTGTTCCCGTCTGGAAAAGATGTGTGGCAAGTGCCAGGAGGCATCGCGCTGGGTACATTTACAGAATTGAAAGAGATGTCACCCCTAGCTGGTTTTCAATATTCTTGCTGTAGAAAGGAAATTGACAAGCAAGCGGCAGCTTTTGCCATCGACGGGCATCCACGAAAAAGAATCTGAGGATGTTGTTTAAAAATGCGACATAAAACATTCTTATATTACACATTTTTGTTCAAATGACTTGTTTTCTTTCATTTCTCCCATTCACACACATCACTACTACCAATCACTGATGTAAAATGATTTGCTTTCCCTGTATAATAATTTAAATGCTTAAGGAGTGCTGTGGCCATAATTGCAGGCACACCGAGATTTAAAGGTGAGCAAAATGTCATCACTTATCCTGGATTGGGCGCTTCAGGCTTCCTTCACTGAGCTTTAAACCACGTCTAATACGTGTTGGAACTTTTTTTTTAACACATAAAAGGTTTGGCTTTCTTTCTGAAAGGTCTTTTTGACACCTTCAGTCTATTTTGATTACCCATAAAACATGGTTGGCACTTTAGGGTTTTATTTTAGGTTTAGTATTTGATGGGTTTCTCCTTGAGGCACGAGTAGCAATAGATTACCTCTTTGCCTTTCCCCTAAGGACTTTATTACCCTTCATGCTATCAAACATTTTATATAGATGGCTTTTAGGTCAATGAGGCAGTTTAGAAAGATTTTGCTGATTTGTTTTCTTAAATTAAACATTATTGCTGTGAGCTCTACTCAAATATTTGCCCACAGACCTAGACTGTACAAACATTTGGGTAAAATAGATTATCAGTTATGCCTCAGACGTCCTTTATTACTTAAAGAAAAGCTGCTTCATTTTAGTCTATTTCTGGATCACGATTCAGCGTCACTCATAGGAATGCTTTACATAAGGGGTCACGGGGCTGCTTGTGCCCTAATAATACCTCTGCTTGGGTTCCCACACCGCTTTCTAGGTCCACTTCTATTGGATACTTTTTATTGAGTTGAGCTTTTAAAGAGGCTGCACTGTGGCAAAAAGGTTAGCCTTGTTGCCTTGCAGCAAGGGAGACCAGGGTTCAAATTTCGGCCAGGGGTCTTTCTGCATGGAGTTTGCATGTTATCCCTGTGCACATGTGGGTTCTCTCCAGGTACTTCGGCTTCCTCCCATGGTTAAAATACATGACTGTCGTGTTGATTGGTTTCTCTAAACCTGGGCGGACACTGTGCGACTTTTTCACTCGTAGCACTCAGCTTCAGCTCAAACTGTACGACTTCCACGCAGGGCAGATGTCATGAGTCATGCGCTCACACTGCACGACCCGGTTCTCGGATGCGACCTGACTGCTCACACTGTACGTCTGGTAGCAACACTTCTGACCTAAAAATATGCTAAAAATAGCAGTTTTTACACAACACGTCAGACTTTTTTGTCTTGCCTGTTGTCCTTCGGGAGTGCTGCAGGAGGAGACGCAGGGATTTATGGGGGTTGGATGAGGAAAAAGAAATAAAGAAAGTAAATTGTGTTTTGTGATCAGTTTAATTTGATATGAACATGACAAACACGCTTTCTTGACAATCTTTGTGAGTAAAAAAACGTGTAGAAATAAAAACGAACAACGTGTGTTATTAGGGAAATAGCGGGCGAGCGGTGTTGATGCATGATTGCGCATGCGCCGTGAGCGGTTCTGGTACTTTTTGGGTCACAGCGCCGCTTCAACAGTGCGATACCCTCATGAGGGACGAGCAAAATATCAAACACGCCAGAAGTCCGTGCGAGCTCACGACTGCTGATCGGTAGCTGGTCACCTGGTGTTAATCGCCTCTCGTAACCCCCTGTACACTACACGACGCTCAGCGCAAAACTCGCCCCGATCTTGTTGATTCTCGCACGAGTGGAAAATCGGCTCAAAAAAGTAGTCGCACTGTGTACGCCCGGCTTAAATTGTCCTTAGGTGTGTGTGCATGTTTGTTCGTTATGTGTGTTTCTGTGGCCCTGCAATGGCCTGTCAACCTGCTCAGGGTGTATCCTGCCTGTTTGCCTGCTGGGGACGGGCCCCCGCAACCCTGCATTGGCATGCGGGTATAGAAAATGGATGAATAGAGCTTTTAACGATTTCACGTGTCCCCGTTTCACTTTGTTCGTTCTGGTGAATTTGGGCACTTTCATACAGATCATGTAAGCTGTTGATAGTTATGGTCAAATGCTGACATCATCAAAACTGCACAGCAGTTATAAAGCTTTGTATTACAAAGGTAAAATGGCAATTATTTTGGTAGATGCATAATTGCCAGCATTTGAAAAACTAAGAAATGACTCTTAGACAAACATGTCTGCAACCTTTTATTGGAAGCGACATTGAGACAAAAATCCGTCCTGTTCTCAGTTTATTTTCCTGAGACACAAATGCAACTTTTCACTGGAAGATGGTTGATCACTCTTACATTTTTGTTCTCATAACCACAACAGCGGCTTACCTTGACATGAACAAACTGCTGTTTTGTTTGCAGCACAAAATGAGGCTAAAATTCCAGTTAGCAAGTGCTTTGAGGATTAGCTGGAGGTGTAAAATCCTAATTTACACTTGCAAAAAGACACAAAATTACATGATTTGCAGTTTCAGGGTCCGTTCTGAAATCATGTTAGAAAAATGACGATTTTGTTGACATTCCTGCAGTAGTATCTTATGGATATGGAAGACGAAATAAAGCGATATTTCATGCAACAGTACTGAATCAATATTTAAAAGCAGTGTATCAAATTATAATGGAGAATCAACATGCAAAATTACACTATTTCTTTTGTGTGGTGAAATTCAAACTCTGACTGCTTGGGGGCTCTGACGGAACAACAAAATTGCGTGAAAACACTGAATGTGTCTTGGAAATTTCTGGCCTGCGTTTTCCTAAATTTAGTCTTAAATATTGGACGCGCTGTGGTGTGTAGGGTTTTAGTATCGTGCTGAGCCAATACACACCCCTAGTTCCTTATGAAGAATGCTAGCTTTCTCATTTCACCCATATCGGTCTTTGAAGGCCTTTACACTCCTTATGTAATGTAGTTTGTTCACCCATTGAAGTTTAACCAGATATTTTTCATTCTTTACCTCCTACTGGCTCTCTTTTGCATGAATCACCTTGCGTGCAATAAAACGATCGTTTACGCATTTAAGAAAATAAAATTTACAGTTGTGTTTTTTTTTGTATTCCAACCGGCAGCATTGGAATAATTTAAATATCGACTCTGCTTATCTGAGAACCAGTTTGTGCTTTTGGAGATGTGCAGGACTCTCTGTTATCTGATGTTCTCTGGATGAACAGAGATGTCCTGATGTCTGGGACACATTTAGACATGGCTTAGTGATTGCAGAGCAGTGTCCGTGGAAGCTGAGATGTTGCCAACATGAAGGCGCTAATTTATCTCCTATTTAGATGTCTCAGTGAATAGATGAAAGTTTCTTGGTGAATGGGTGTCATAGAACAAATTGAGGAATTTGTATTCTGCTCGCCACACACACCCTTCTAAGATTCCGCCTTTCTGTTTATTGGACAAACCTGTTACAGTAGAGCAGCTCTGTTAGCTCACACACCTACCTACCCTCAGAGGTTAGGAGAGTTCCCCTTTTTATTTAAATGTAGCTAAGGGTTTATAAAGCTGGACGTTTACAATCGGTCAAGATAAACATAATGGTGAAATTGATTTTAGCTCGACTAAACGATTGATTTACTTTGCAGTGGCAAATAAACAGACTGGTAGAGAGTGACTGGTGTGTAGGGTTGAGTAGCTGACAAACCAGTGAGTGACCTTCATTACAAGTTGATCTGTTCACCTGACCGCCTTTCCCCCGCATGAACAAACACCCTGCAGCTAAAATACTTCTTTTTTTGTTCCAAAGCTTTTGAACTGTACATCTTTGAAGGTCAAACATGCAGCAGTGCTCTCGCTCATAGCAGCATGTGTGAAAATTCTGTTGTTATTTGAATATGAAATTATAGTGGTAGACCGCATCTTTGCACAGATGGCCGGATGGCTGGATAAACACCTTGTTGGCATGGGTCAGCGTTCCCTTTTAAGTATGAACAGAGAGAGAGAGGCTGCCAAATGTGGCTGTATGCATGCCTTTTTATCTCGACGTAGGGCGGGACTATTCAGGTCACCTGTTCAGTATGTCCTCAGGTTTTTCAGAAGCCTGTTAATCACCCTTTGATTCAAACCAGTTGTGTTGGTCCAGGAAATCTTAGAAAACATGCAGGAAGTGGTCCATGAGGACCAGGATCCTATAGGCATGTGTTCTAAAACGAATAACGTCGTTTCAGCAATCACGTTTTAGGTTTGTGCCGTTGTTAGTGAAACAAGGATATAAGGGAGGCTCCAATCTCATCACATGATTGTAAATCTCTAGCAAACTTCAAGTTTCACTTCCTCGTGAAGGCCAGGCTCAGCTTTGGTGTCCAACAATGTCTGTGCACCAAAACAATGTCTTCATATAGTCCTTCAGCTAATTGTGGGATCTATTTTTGCTTTGCATGGCTCATTATTCAGTTTGTTTTGTGACATTATTTGCTTTCCGTAAAGTTGTTTGCTACATTGACAAGTTCCAACTTGACACAAACCTGTGCTGCAGTAGTGGAAGGTAAATATAGCCGGGCATTGACTTCTAACACCTTTTGGTTACGGCAGTTCAGGCAGCTGCAGTTGTTCTGTCACCTTGCCGCCTACATATATAGACTGGACTGTGTTTGTTTTCCATTTCATGTGAAACGTGCTCAGTGGAGACACAAATCTGATTATATAACAGCAGCGCCGGTGCTCCTTTAACGCGTGTCACTCACAGTGCGTAGGGCACGAGTGGCCAGGGGGCACCAGGCACCAAGGCTTAAGAAAAAACAAAACTGATTATGTTAATTATAATATCAGTTAACTTCACGGACAACATGCACAGAAACGACATTGACGTAATCATTTAACTGGTGTTATTTCACACACACAATCCCTTCAGTCTAATAATCCAACTTGATGTGCTTCTTTCCGCTCTAGCTGTGAGGTGGGCAGAGCGGTGAGCTTGACCTGCTGCTGATGGGATGGGCAGGCCCGGTTCTCCCTCAGAACCGTGACCTGGGCACGGCGCCAAAATGACATGCTTTGATTTAGAAATGAAATGCAGTCGCAACTCCAGCCGATTTTGACGGGGTTTCATCCACAGGATCGCTCGCCCCTCATAGCAAGCTGGGCTTTCTACCGTGCTGACTCGCCCACACCTCCCCTCTCCCAAATTAGTTGGTTACGCAGTGATTTAAAACGTCACCGCTTTACTGGTGTGTTTTTCCTGTTGATGTGCTGAGACGAGTCGAACCCCTCCTCAGTGTAACCAGGTTACTGGCACGGAGGCCTGGAGAGGTCATAATTCCTCAAATGTATTTTTTCCTACTTGCTGATATGAATTTATAGAATAGAACAGAGTAGACTCACTTTATTAATCCCATAGTGGGGAAATTCCCTCATTACAGCAGCACATACACTTAGAGAAAAAGAAGAAAAACACCAAGATTACAGGTAAAACTAAGATTCCCGCCATGCTTGCTTTCATAAATTCAATAACTTAATGCTGACGACCCACATGAACATAGTCCTTTGTTTAGTGGATGCAATTACATCATAAAATTAGTGTAACATAAGATTTTTTTTTTCTCGGCCAAAAATAATTACTGGTAACATTGAATGGCATGATGTTACCCACCCTTAGATGGAATTTAAATAAATTTACATGAATTATAGATAAAAGTCCCTGTGTGATATTTGTGACATGTAGCTGTAACTATTTAGTAAGTAAGTAAGTAAAAGTTTATTTATAGAGCGCCTTTCTCAGATATAAATCACAAAGCGCTGTACAACATGATAAAGATCAGGGCAAATACCTCTAACCAATACAAACATCAGAAAAACAATAGCAGTGATAAACGTAGAAAATAAAATCATGAGTATAAACAAAGTGAAGGTGTGAACCCGAACAAAGCCATCATTCTGAAACATTTAGGGAGGGAACGCCTGGATGAAAAGGTGAGTTTTTAGATGATTTTTAAAGACCTCTACAGTGTTAGAGAGACGGAGATTTGAAGGTAGACTGTTCCAAAGTCTGGGTGCAATAGTCTGAAAGGCGCTGTCCCCTTTGGTTTTCAGTCTGGTTCGAGGAACAGCCAGGAGGTTTTCAGATGTGGATCTAAGGTTCCGAGAGGTGGTGTGTGGGGACAAAAGTTCAGATAGGTAGCTTGGAGCCTGGTTGTTAAGAGCTCTATAGGTCAGGACTAAAACTTTAAACTGAATTCTATATTCTACCGGGAGCCAGTGGAGGGACTGTAAAACTGGGGTGATGTGAGCTTGTCTGCTGGATTTGGTTAGGAGTCTGGCTGCTGCATTTTGGATGGCTTGAAGGCATCTTTACTGCTGATGGATAGATGGATGGATGGATGGATGGATAGATAATGTGAAGAAGTTCTGGAGAGTTGGAAGATCTGGTTTTAACAAGTTCCTCCTAATAAATGTTCCTAAAAATTGATAACTTGTGTCGAGCAAGAGAGCGTTTGTGCATAGGGCACCCATATGGCTAGCTCCGGCCCTGTATAACAGACACTGGTTTGTTGGCTAATACGGAAAACGAACTGCTTGTGAGGACATGACTGGCTGTGATGTGAGCTCTTCTGATTCTGGGGTTGTGAAAGGTGTTCTCAGTTATGCAGGATTAGCTCCGATTCTGCACCAACTACAGCTGGAAGTTTCAAGTTTAAATTTCCTGGTATTCCTTTTTTGTGTTTTAATTTCCCCGATGTGCGATTATGACAAAGCAGTTTTCCTTTTATCTGATTTGCATTGATTACATTTTTGCATTATTATGTTGTGGAGTTTGCAGCTGCTAGACCAGTGATGATGCGTTCAGTCAAGTTTGCAGCTGAAACACTGAAGTTATGATCAGCAAGCTCTGACATGGCAGCTGAGCCTAAACATGACTCGGTATTTCTCTGGAACAGGATACCCACTTTAGTATTTCAAGTGTTTATGTGCTTTGAAACCGTTTAAGATTCTGGAAGCTGTCCGTGAAATCTGAAGCACGTTTTTCATAACTGATTATGTTAATTTTCTTATTAGGAAAACGGATTGAAATGATTTTATTGTGTCTGCACTCATTTTCAGCTACATTTTCATGATTATCCCACTCAGCTGATGTGAAAAAGTCTAAAATGTTAGTACAGAACAACTATGTTGGTTTTGCAGAAGTAGAATTTAATCCTTTTATTTATTTATTTATTTATTTATTTACTTATTTATTTATTTATCCATCCATCATTTTCCAGGTTTCCACCTGATCCCTCGTCTGTCGAGTATCGTTCCAGAGAGCTGCCTGCTGATAGTTGTTGGCCTGCTGGTTGGGGGACTCATCAAACTAGCCAGAGAGGAGGTGCCCCCTGTGCTGGATTCCAAGTTCTTTTTCCTTTATCTTTTACCTCCCATCATCCTGGATGCTGGCTACTTCCTCCCCATCCGCCCCTTCATGGAAAATCTTGGAACAATCCTGATGTTTGCTGTCATAGGAACCCTGTGGAACGCCTTCTTCATCGGAGGCTTGCTGTACGGCATTTGTCAGATCTCAAATTCGGACCTCACCGCCATAGGAATTCTGCCTTGCTTGCTGTTTGGCTCCATCATCTCGGCTGTAGACCCAGTTGCTGTTCTAGCTGTTTTCGAGGAGATTCACATAAATGAGCTATTGCACATCCTGGTGTTTGGCGAGTCACTGCTCAATGATGCTGTGACTGTGGTAAGTACCCGAAACCGTGGTTAAATCATAATGTTAAAGAAAGATTCTTTGTGTTCTGCTGGTCCCTCAATAATCAGGGTATCTGCAGGGTTTTGGAAAATATTTAAAGTTGTTAAATTTAAGGAAAATTAATACCCATAATGTATTAAATCTTAAATCAATAAATAAATTAGTAAAGTTTAAAATTTTGTTTGTATTGACTAGGGATGTGTACTGGTGAAATTACGGCTGTATTACGATGCGGGGGAGCCGGTACGATATATCACGAAATATTGAGATACATTCAGTCAGACGATTTTAGCGATTTTTTTAGACTGAAATTATTTTAGGAAAATTCAATAAACAGTCCAAACTGATACACAACATGTTTAACATGAGGTATCTGAACCATAACAGAGGGATTTACCTTTCAGTGGTGGAAACAAGAGCCACTTCACACTGCTGGCAACTAGCGGTCGCCGTATGAAATTCACCAAAAGAAAAGGAAATACACAAGTGTTTGCATGGAAATTCTTCCAAAAATGGGATACATTGCTTTTGAATATCGATATAATATTACAGGAAAAAATGTCTCGACATATTGCCATATCGATATTTTCTTACATCTCTAGTATTGAGGTGTATTTACATGAAGTTTGTTGATGCCAGCTGTTTGCTTGCAGTACCACGTGACTTTACACACCATTATTACAGCTTTAATAATTTTCATTCTGTATCAAATCTGCGGATTTTAGAAGCATTAATGTCAATATATCGGTATTGGCAAATATCTGTTATCGGCTATAACAGTGATATTAATATCGGTATCGGCCCAAAAATTTCATATGGGTGCATCAATAGTCTTTATTATGCAGGTGTTATTAGTGAACATAAAATTTAAATCAAATTCTGCAACAGCACCGGGCTACCGGAGGATGTGCCTGACGTTAAATCGGCTTTACTAAGGACAAATATCAACCGATGCGACACATAAAAACTGTAAATATCGGCCCGATATATCGTAGATTGTTGATTATATTTTTAGAATTTGCTACAGAAATCTGTAAATTATGCAATGATGCAATCATTCTTTTCAGAACATTTCATGCATGTTTTTTTTGTATTTGCCACCAAGCTGTTGACATAAACTTGAGTAGTTTGTCTGCTGTGTAGCCTTTCACCACTCGTCTTGTCTCACGTAACACACTCCTCGTTTAGTCTGTTCAACTCCAGCATCATCAACGCTATCAAGTGACCAAACAGACCTGAGCCAAAGCCAGTACTGGGTCAAGTCTTTGTTTTACATCAGTGTGAAGTTAAATTTCCGTTTATAATTATTGTCCGTCTTTAAGCAACATGCTGGTCAAGCGGTTGGAAGAAAAGGTTATTTTTTTTCTTAGGAAACTTATTAGATGATATATTTTATTTCATCTCGCAGATAAACACAAGAATATGTATGAAGTGATGTTTTTTTCACCTTTGTTCAGGAATTTTGCTGCAACACCTTTTCTTGTGCAAAATGTAGTCTATTTGAAGACAAAACTATTAATCCAGCTGAGGTGTGACTATTACAGTTGTTTGTGTGTTTTTTTAATTGACTTTCTTTTCCCTCCACGTTGCTAGGTGCTGTACCACCTGTTTGAGGAGTTTTCAGTTGATGGCTCAGTGACTGTGCTGGATGGAATTCTAGGAGTCATCTCATTCCTTGTAGTTGCATTGGGTGGAGTTCTTTTCGGAGCGATGTACGGTTTCCTGGCTGCCCTCACCTCTCGCTTCACCTCCCACACGCGCGTCATCGAGCCGCTGTTTGCCTTTCTGTACAGCTACATGGCCTACCTATCAGCCGAGGTGTTCCACTTATCTGGCATCATGGCGTAAGTCTGGGTTTGAGGTTGTTCACATGACGGTGAAATAATGATTCAATCCCTTTCTTTTGTCTGTACGTATAATAAAATGATAGTTATATTTTAAAATGAGATTTTGTGGAAAATTATCAGCAGTCAGTGGGTGTGTCTCGAATTCAGGGGCCGGATGCTTGTGAGGATGGGTCCTCGCCGGTCTAGAAAGGTCGGGTCCTTGCTCGACCACTAAAACTGGAACCCAGCGGCTCTGAATTCGGACAGTCTAGCCTTCACCTCTACGGTGGCCCGTAGGTCCCGTCACAGCCGTGTCGGCAGCTACGCGCAAAGGCAAAATGCTAAAGCTAGCGAAAATCGAGCAGGAATATTTAAGGAGCTACAGCAGCTTTACCTCCATCATCAGTGTTTGTTCACAACCGTTTTCAGGTAAAGTAACTTTGTTTACAAGCTTTCAGGACTTACATGTTAACTTTAGATTGTTTCATGTATGTTTTAAGCTACAGAATGAACTGTGGTTAAATAATACATTACTACAGAGTATTATCATGTAGGTAATTAATTTAAATGAAATGCATTATAAATGTTGAATGCAGTAGGATATTTTATAATGTTAATTGGACCTTAGAACTACTTATTTTGCATCAAATGGGGTAAATTGTTTTAAAAAGATGCTTTTTAATAAAATAAGCATGAAGTGTTTTCAATGTGCATTTGCCTAATAATGCTTAGATCGGTCTTAAAATGTAAATTCTCTGTAGTTTTTATTCCTTGCTGCTTTCCTTTAAACGGAACAGAACCAGTGTTCTGCAGGTTATTGATTTGTTTTACATTTTTCAATAAAAAAAAACTTTTTAAATCTATTACAGGTCAGCATGCACTACTCTGCACATCTGCCTCTGTGCTGGTGAAGTTGTGGGCCTGGAGGATGAGCGTGAAAGTGTGTGTGGAGGGGGTCAGTGGTGCTCTGTCTTGGAGGAGGTACCAGCAGACCACCACTGCTGTTAACAGACAAAGTCATTTATGTAGGAACCTCTGTCAAAAACAACACTGTGGTTTCATTTGCTGAAGTGTCAATTGTTATACTAGTGGATCCATAAACCATCTCCTCATTTCATATTTCTGAATACAGATCGGTGGACAGAATACTTCGAAGACCTCCTCAATCCTACCAACACATCTTCCAGTGAGGAAGCAGAGTCTGGGGACTTTGGGTTGGCCTCTCAAATCTCTGGTGCTGAGGTCACTGAGGTGGTTAAAAAGCTCCTCTGTGGCAAGGCTCCGGGGGTGGTTCCTTAAGGCTCTGGATGTTGTGGGGTTGTGTTGGCTGACGCGGCTCTGCAATATCGCGTGGACATCGGGGGCAGTCCCACTGGACTGGCAGACCGGGGTGGTGGTCCCCTTATTTAAAAAGGGGGGCCGCAGGGTGTGTTCCAACTACAGGGGGATCACACTCCTGAGCCTTCCTGGTAAGGTCTATTCAGGGGTTCTGGAGAGGAGGGTCCATCGGATTGCTGAACCTCAGATTCAGGAGGAGCAATGTGGTTTTCGTCCTGGCCGTGGAACACTGGACCAGCTCTATACCCTTAGGGCGGGGGTCGGCAACCCGCGGCTCTGGAGCCGCATGCGGCTCTTCCATCCATCTGATGCGGCTCTCTGTGCTTGTAAAATAATGAATGGATATTTAAATCAAATGCTTTATATTTTACTGCATTAATTTTACATCTGTAAGCCAATTCTAAATGTAAAGATTGTCTGCGTAAACCTGAACAGTTCCAGCCCGGTCTTACTGTGAGACCAGGTTGACGGGTCACGCTTGTGCGTAATCATAGGCGCTTTCTGAGCTGAAGAGGATGTGAGATTCTGGGATTCTCCTCAGACAGCTCCTGGATGTGTCGCCACATTGGAGACAGGAACAAGCACTATTCAGCCAAAGTTTCATAATCAGGGAACATTTTCTAACTGACAAGTCTCGCTTCAGTCGGAAGAATCTTCCTGCATGCGCTCTGGTTCTGCGACGCGCTCCAAGCCCCTCTCCACATCTTCAGCTCGCTGTGCACCGTACATATGCGCTGACAGCGAGCTGCGCTGAGCAGTGTCCAGCTCAGATGTTCAGATGGGAATCTTGAGTGATTTAGCTACATCTGCGATGTGCGAAACGAATAAAATGTCAGTTTGTCTGCATGCGTCGGGGTAATTCTTTCTATTCTTTCTCCGTCAAAATAAACGGTCAAATACGGGAACTGTCCGGTCAACACAAGCCCTGCTTTTAACTGTTCTGTTTTCTTGTGAAAATTGTTGCAACGAGATATAATTTAACTTGATTAACACCAGAGCCAGGCGCACTGCACCGTTATCTCCGTCACTTTAAATGAGGGAAACACAAATTGATCGGATCCTTTTCTGACCTTCCCCACCTACAAAGTTTAATTCCAACAATCAAACGTGACAGGGCCTGGATTTGTATTCTGAACAGTCTAAACATGTTTTAAACAGAAACGTATGACAAAAGTGGCACCTGCTCAGTAAAACCAACAACAGGGTGAAAAACATCAACATATTGTAGCAGAGACGGGCTACAACTTCTGGATCCATTTTATATAAATCGTTTTATTGATTATCATTTTATGAAAGATAACTTTGACGTACACGAGCGACTGGTACTGGCTGCTGTCACCTGTTGTGAGCAGCGCTCTACTGTCTGAGGGTAGGCCCCGCCCACAACGCCGCGGCTGCTGTGGCTCCCAGTGTTTTCTTTACTGTGGGAAACGGGAAATAATGGCTCTTTGATGGGAACAGGTTGCCGACCCCTGCCTTAGGGGGATCCTGGAGGGTGCGTGGGAATTTGCCCAACCAGTCTACATGTGTTTTGTGGATTTGGAGAAGGCGTTTGACCGCGTCCCTCGGGGGACCCTGTGGAGGTGCTCCGGGAGTATGGGGTACCAAGCCCTCTGATACGGGCTGTTAGGTCCCTGTATGACCGGTGTCAGAGCTTGGTCCGCATTGCCGGCAGTAAGTCTGGCTCGTTCCCAGTGAGAGTTGGACTCCACCAAGGCTACCCTTTGTCACCACCGAGGGGATCCGTTTTGGTGGCCTGAGGATCAGGTCTCTGCTTTTTGCAGATGATTTGGTCCTGTTGGCTTCATCAGAACGTGATCTTCAGCTTTTGCAGCCGAGTGTGAAGCAGCTCGGATGAGAATCAGCTCCTCTAAATCTGAGACCATGGCCTTGATTCGGAAAAGGGTAGAATGCCTTCTCCGGGTCAGGGATGAGGTCCTGCCCCAAGTGGAGGAGTTTAAGTATCTCAGGGTCTTGTTTACGAGTGAGGGAAAACTGGAGCGTGAGATCGATAGGCGGATTGGTGCTGCGTCTGCAGTGATGCGGGTGTTGTACTGGTCTGTCGTATTGAAGAGAGAGCTGAGTCAGAAGGCAAAGCTCTCAATTTACCGGTTGATCTACGTTCCTACCCTCACCTATGGTCATGAGCTTTGGGTAGTGACCAAAAGAGCGAGATCGCGGATACAAGCGTCCAAAATGAGTTTTCTCCAAAGAGTGGCTGGGCTCTCCCTTAGAGATAGGGTGAGAAGCTTGGTCATTCGGGAGGGGCTTGGAGTAGACCCGCTGCTCCTCCACATCGAGAGGAGCCAGTTGAGGTGGCTCGAGCATCTGGTCAGGATGCCTCCTGGATGCCTCCCAGGTGAGGATTTCCGTGCACGTACAACCGGGAGGAGACCTAAAGGTAGACCCAGGACACGGTGGAGGGACTATGTCTCTCACCTGACCAGGGAACGCCTTGGGATTCCCCCGGAGGCGCTGGCCCAAGCGGCTGGGGAGAGGGAAGTCTGGGCCTCTCGCCTTAGGCTGCTGCCCCCGCGAACCGACTCCGGATAAGTGGATGAAAATGGATGGATGGATGAATACATCTTAGAGATGTAACAGCCGTTGTCTGAGCCAGCCCAGCAGTCCCTGTAGATGGGCGATGGAGTGGACAGTGAGAGGAAGCATCCCAAAGCTCTCTCTGTAGACCGTCCTGTATGATGTTCCACCCTCTGACCAGAGACGTCCAACCACGGGTCTGCTCCAG